>NW_025838654.1:325940-428123 GCF_002878395.1 Capsicum annuum | reverse complement strand
AAGTTGTTCTTCATCCGGTGCTATGAAATTTTGTTTTGGTTGTCGTGGATCTTTATTGTCGCTTACATACGATTTCTGCACTTTTTGTTCTTCGTATTTCCATAAAAGGAGTAACATTTATCAATACTGTTCAGCAGTAGCTTCTATATCCACCTGGAAAGTTAGAATTAGTCAATGTTAATCATGGAGATACAACAAAATAAAAAAGGATAACTCATCTGTTCTAGCAAATCAAACAGGTCTTCCTCCTATTTTAAATTATCCCAAATAGATTATATTTCTGTTGCAATAGATGAATCAACTGTTGGATAAATTTCTACATGAGAAAGACCTGTATGATAATTTTCAACGGATGAACCATCTATTGCAATATACGACTCATCTATTACAGTAGATAGGTCATCTATTGGTACACATAAAAGTGGTACGAAGAGCTGTTTGATTTGCTAAAATAGATGAAACATATGTCGCAATAGATACTTTAAAACAAGTTAGTCAACTGTTGCAATAGATGTATATATCTGTTTGATAATTTTCAGCATATGTGTCATCTGTTGAAACAGATATGCGTCTATTTGTTAGTTGGAACAAACATATACTTCACCTTCTTTAGCTCGTGCTGCTCTCCTTTGGACATTGTACATTGCTCAGTGCAACACACGGACAGAGGAGTTACAATTTTGCTTTTTTGGATGCTTGATAATGCCTTGGAAATTATTTTTCTTCTCCTCTTAGCCTTAATCTCTACTGGAGTAGATGGATATAAAATCCTCTTTGATGGAATAACACCCCTCTTAGATGTCAATTCCTTTACAGAAGCAATTAATTCATTAATAGCATTAATCACTACATCATGTTTTGCTTTGCAATCTTGACATTTGCACGCAGAACATTCGCTGGGAGAGGCAAGATCTGTATAACTAGTATGATCATACTCATAATGATTTGTTTTAAATACTGTAAAAGGAGTATTATTAGCACCAACAACAGCACCACTACCACCACCAACAGCTCTATCACCACTAAAACCATCAATAACAACAAACCCACCCTCCAAAATTATTTTTCTTGTAATGGATGTTGCTCCAAACAATTCTATTTTTATTCTTTCAATGATCTTAGGGTCCGATAAAGTTTGCACAGATCGTAAAGTAAGAAAAAATAACATCTTCAACTCTCGATTGGTCGGAACTAGCAACGGATGCACAATCTAACATAAATCATTATATATATTAGAATGATGTTAGATCATTCAAGAAAATCATTAATTAAAATAAAAATTTAATTATAATTATACTTACTACATCCTTCGGGGGGTTGAAGAGATCAAGAAATTTTGCATTTTTATCAGTTTTGGCTGACAACCATCTCAAAATTTTTGGACAGGAAACTTCTTCCTGGTAGTTCACTTGTTGTCTCAAATAAGAAATGGCTTCAAACATGCAAGCCTATAAAATAACATCAATAAATCAAAACCATTATTGAGTAAAAGAATTGACTGATATCATAATCAAAGAAAGAAATATTTACCATGAAAGCCCATGAAAAGCCATATAAGTTGACTGTCTTTGGCGCTAATGGAGTCAACAAATATTTGACAGTCATTTTGAAGCTTTCATAACCCCAAGGATAGCTATTAAACACCACAAGATCCTTGGAGAGCTTTATTAAACCAATGATTATGTTGTTGTTAATGTCTCTCACCCAAAGAAAGTTATGTACAAACCAAACTAAGCACAATGATTGCTTGTGCTTCTTTGAAATTCTTTTATCTTTTAACGCTTCTATCAAATTTTTATTTTTGAAGCTTGGACCAACAATGGATACCAGGTCATCACAATCACACGACTTGCCTTTGTCTTTTTTGGGCGTGTGGGGTGCTTTTTGGGGGTTAGAATAGGTATAAAATAAGAAGGAGAAAAAGGATAACATTTTAGTTCAGTAACAATAGCAAACTCCTTCCACCCAAAATAAACAGGTATGCCACAGTAATTTATCCACACCTCATCCATCTTATCTTTGTTTTCATACATAAACCTACGCTTGAGAAGTTCATATACCATTTTTATTTGAAAATAAGCATTGTTGTCCTCCGGTAAATCAAAATATTTTCCAAAGCAGTTGTCCCTGAAATAAGCATCTAAGTTTTGTTCTCAAAGTATTTTCTTGAACGTGTCAAAAGATTTTCTCATGGCTGACTTAACCACGAAATCACCTATTAAATCTGTCGCACCATCATATTGCATTCTTACAGGATAACGATCAATGCTGAAGGTTTTGACCAACTCTTTGATGGAAGGGCTATTAGCATTTAGATCATCTTGTTTGAAATATTCCTCCTCTCAATGTTCATCATATTCTGCTCCTGATTAAGATAATGCTTGTAAAGCAAGCTCATAGAGTGGTAAATGTAGCCTCGCTGCTTCACTTGTTCCTTTACTTGGACTTGATTTGATTTCTATTCTTTTGGAAGCCATATTATCTAAAATAAACAGAAACATAAAAACAATATATTATAGTTGATTCATGCATCATTAAAAAAGGATAACAGTAAATCTAACATACAAAACAGTAAAATCATAGTTGTAACAAATCACACATCTGTTACACCAGGTAGGTTATTTGTTGCACCAAATAACTAATTTGTTACAACAGATGAGTAATATATTGCAATAATACAAAATATATCACTTATCTTTTAAGATAGATGAATGGTTTGTGCAACAGATCATACATCTGTTGCAATATATGAGTGATCTGTTGTAACAGTTAAATAATCTGTTTCAATAGATGAGTAATCTGTTGTAATAATATAAAATCTATCATTCATTTGTTGAGAAAGATGAATGGTTTGTGCAACAGATCACACATCTGTTGCAATATATGAGTGATCTATTAGAATAATTAAATAACCTGTAGCAACGGTTGAGTAATCTGTTGTGACAATACAAAATATATCACTCAGTTGTTAAGAAAGATAGATAGTCTGTGCAACAAATCATATATCTGTTGCAATATATGAGTGTTATGTTGGAATAATTAACTAACCTATAGCAACGGTTGAGTAATCTGTTGCGACAATACAAAATATATCACTCATTTATTGAGAAAGATGAATGGTCTGTGCAACAGGTCATACATCTGTTATAATATAAAAGTGATCTATCAGAACAGTTATCAACGATTAATATTATTTAGATTTCTTTCAACAGAAGGGTCGCCTATAGCGACAGATGATTGATCAATTGAAAAATCAAGTTTTGGACATGTCCTATTGGAAGAGTTGATAGGATTTTATCCAATAGGAGGTTCATCTGTTGCATCAGATCTTTAATTCGATGGTTCCTCCATTGCATCAGATGGTTAATCTGTTGCATCATATGATTAATTTATTGCATCAGATGATTAAACTATTGCATCATATGCTAAATATGCTGCGTTAAATTTTTATCCAGTAGTTCCTCTGTTACATCAGATGATTAATTTATTGCATCAGATGGTTAATCTGTTGCATCAAATGTTTAATCTGGTGCATCATAATTTTAATCTGATGGTTCCTCTATTGCATCATATAATTGATCTGTTGCATCATATGATAAATCTGTTGTATCAGATGGTTAATGTGTTGTACCAGATGAATAATCTGTTAAAAAAAAATAGTAGCACGATTTTGTTCAACATAACAACAGTAATATCACTATTTTTACCAAGAGCAAGAACAAATCAACCCAGCAACGGTCGTAAAAAATTAAACTTTGAAATCAAATAACAAAAGAGAAGAGAAGAAAAGAGAAGAAAAAGAAGAAATACCAGAAATTAGGATTTTATTCAGATCGCATTTCAAATTAAAGCAACAAATATTAAAATTGTTAACCAATACTATAAGAGAAGTTGACTCAAGTTCCTTGTTTTCTTCAAAACTAAAAAAGCCATAATTTTTTACCTGTGAAAGAAGAAAAGAAACGATGAAGAATTTGAAGTTGTTGTGGTCGGAGAGCAAGGTTGTCAGGTCGATTGACGGTTGAAGTCGAAAAGAAACTCAAAGCCCAACTATTTTTTGTCGAAGGTTGAAGTCACCATGGATTGAAAGGAGAAATTTACAGAACTGTTGGTTGAGAGAAGTTGTCGAGAGACAGTCGATGATTTGGATTGAAGAGGGGTATAGTTGGATTGATTTGTATTTTTGAAAAGATTAGAAAGTTTTGAAAATATTAATCAAGTCCATAATTAACTTGATCAAGTTTCCTAATTATATTTGACCTTTTAAGTTGGTTAATGTCACCAATCCTTCGTTCAAGACTTAAAAAGACACCTTTCCTTCAATTTTCTCCTCTTATATGACATATATACAATTATGATTTTTTTTTTAAATACCATCGTGTAAGATGAAAATGATATCAAAATTGATAAATATTAAAAAAAATACAGATATTGGATCATCAGGTATCTGTTTCATAAAACAAGTAATTTTTTCAATTTGTCAGTTTCACCATCTTGAAGATTTTTGAAAACAATCTCTCTAACTCTAGGATATATGGATTGCACTCTACCTTTTTAAAATCCTAGTTGAGGAATATCATTGAGCTTGTTGTTGTTGTCAGTTACACCATCAAATATTAGAGAGCAAAGAGTCATAAAGAAAAATATATAGAAGTTGTATACAAAAATTTCAATTATGAAAATTGGAGCAATTTAAAGTAGGACAATAATATAGAGCTTTAACATGATTCAACATTATTTAGGACAATAATATAGAGCTATAACATGATTCAACATTATTTAACATAAGATTTTGATAGGAAATTTTAGTGCTAATATTTGGTGGTTAAAGCCATCGATGAAGAAAAAGAAATATTGTAGATACTTGGAATCAATGTTTCTAATGGTTCTTACATGTATAGTAATAATGGCTAAAGACCTACTAATACAAACTAACCTTATAAAGAATACATATAAAATATGGTAAAGACCCCTACCAAAATATTTATATATATATATATATATGGTAAGGTAAAGAAAGAAAAATATTTAGAATGATGTACACTAAATATAATATCATGAATATGAAATAAAGTAAATTAATGTAATTTGAGTTAGCTATAAGACTATTAGGGTGTGTTTCAGTGCTACGAAAATATTCCTCACGAAAAGAAGTATTTTAGAAAAATAAGTGTTGTCATTGAAGCAGAAAAAATCATCCCTAAAAGTTATGAATGGAAAAAAGTAACTAAAATGACAAGATTCTGAGACTACTGACTTATGAACTCGATTAATATTTTTATTATTTGAAAAATACATACACCAATTATTTCATAATAAGTGGATCTAAAAGAGATAGCAAATCAAAATCATGAAAGGGCATACAATGATTATATCAAATTGGGATAAAAATATGGATACTATCAGCTTAATACACATCAGTAAACATCAAACTAAAAATGAAAAAGGTTTCAAAGCTAGGACTTCTAAACCACATTATTATTTTATTTCTAAATAAAGAAATCTCACGTCATTTCAAAGTAAGTAGATTCGTGAAATGATAGAGACCGTCTCAACTTATAGAAAAAACTAAATCGTATAAATTTAAATGAAAAATATATTTTTGACTATATTTAATTTTGCTCCTTAATTGTTAGTGTAATGGTGATTTATTATGTTTCTCTTCAATTAACTACACTTTCTATTTTTAAAAATTTACATTATATTTTAGAATTTTTTGTACTTTATAAATAACTAGCTATTAATAAATTATCCATCTTTACCAAAAAAAAACAAGAAACTCATCGTAGAAGAATTCTAAATAGACTTTTACTCTTGCATAAACTTATCCCTTTTAAAATTTAAATATGAAAAAACATATCTGAATATAATTTATTTAAATACTAAATAAAATATAACAATATAACGATAATAATAATAATAATAATAATAATAATAATAATAAAAGTAGTAGTAGTAGTAGTACGTAGTATAGTAGTAATAGTAGTAATAATAATAATAATAATAATAATATTTTAAAAACTAAATAAATAATATCTATATATATCTATATATATTATAAAGCAGAGGACGAAAAAACATACAATTAGCCACGTGGCAAGTTATTGAGAAGCCATGTGGCAGTTTTCAGGACAAAGTTTATAATAATGTAAGAAAAAAATTGAATTATTTGGCTATTAAAATATATTATTCTTTATTTAAAAAAAATCATTAGCATAAAAATAGAAATTCATGGTCGAAGAGTTCTAAATAGACTTACTCTTTCATAAACTTATCTCTTTTGAAATTTAAGTTATATAATATATCTAAATATAATTTATTTAAATATTAAATTAAAGATGAACTATAATAATAATAATAATAATAATAATAATAATAATAATAATAATAATAATAATAATAATAATAATAATAATAATAATAATAATAATAATATTAATTACAGTTTTAATAAAGCGTACAAAAAAATTGGGCCATTATAGTTTTGTGTTAATGATAACTTTACCATTGAATCTTTTTTTTTTTTTTTCAAAAAAAACGTGCAAAAATAAAAAATTTAAACTAACTAAAGATAATGAGACTAATTAATTGTTAATTTTAAATTAAAAATAATTATAAAACAAAATTACATATTAGTAATAGTTAGTTATCACATTGAATAGTTTTAATTGCACTCTGATCAAGTTTTGAATTGAAAGATTAAGTATTAGAATTTGAAATACATTATCCTTTTAATAAAAAGATTTTCATTATATTAAAAATAGAATCACAATTGAAGAGTTCTAATAGATATTTATTATTTCAAACTTATCTCTTTCAAATTTAAATAGTATAAAATATCTTTAAATATAATTTATTTACATATTAATGAAAGATGAAAATTTTATTAAAATATTAATAATAATAATAGTTAATAGGATTGTAATAAGATTTTTATAAATATTTGAATTTGAAAAATACATTATCCTTTACAAAAATATTATGAATTAGTTTAAAAATAGAAACTCACAGTGAAAGGGTTCTAAATGAACTCTTATATTTCATAAACTTATTTATATCAAATATAATGATAAATATATTATTATTATTATTATGATCATTATTATTATTATTGGTAAATATAAACAATATATATTTATGGTGTGTAGCTAAAACTTATTTCTGTTATTCCATCTTGTTTCATGTTTTATTATGAATTTGTTTACTATTCTTCGTCTTGAGCCGAGGGTCTATCAGAATAGCCTTTTTACTTCTTTGGAGGTAGTGATATGGACTGTATATATTTTACCCAACACATCATCATCATCATCATCATCATCATCATCATCATAATAGTAATAATAATATCTATTTGCAATTACTTATATATCTAAAGAATAATATATGTGGTTTGTACTCAAATCTCATCCCTAAATGCAATTATTTTAGAATTTTAAATAGAGAGAGAGATCATCTTTGTTATATTTTGTAAAAAAATTGATTTATTTTACAAGCAAAAAAAAATAGAGAAATAAAAGAAAGTAAAGAGGAAAAAAAGAAGAGAAAATGGTCAAAAGCCCCCAACCTTTACCCCAATCCCAACTACACACTTATACTTTGCGGGGGTCCTATGACCCCCCTGAAATATTTTAAAATGGAATTATTACCCCCCAAACTATTTTAAAGTGGAATATCTACCCGTTTAAAAGTCCAAACCTAGATGAGTTCTTAGATGCCATTGGAGAAGAAGAAGAAGAAGAAGAAGAAGAAGAAGAAGAAGAAATGCCATTGATGAGTTGTTGTTGTTGTATAGAAAAAAATACGAAAATAATAAATCCTATTCTAAACTAATCCTAGACTAAGATCCACCCGACGTTTTGGGTATTGATCGCTCTCCATCTTCAAGTACAATTTTCTCGAGACATTCCCTGGATAAAAAAAATAATACAGATACCTCGGGACATTCTTCAGCAAAATAGGTACACTTGAGTCAAACGTGATAAAACAACCATTCAACACACATCTCAAACATTCCATCAATCCACAATCCCTAAATTTTTGTCTACCCGACTTAGCATTTGCCTACTAGTTTTGGCCTAAAATAGGATACTATCAAGTTCGATAAAATTGATGTTCATTTTGATTTAAACAACCAACAATGAATCGGCACAAACCCACATTCACACTTACCAGTTTTTAATTCTCACCTCGATTTCAACCTAATTCTCGATCAATGGTTACTTACTTTTAAGGCGGGAATCGAACGGTCAAAGTCACGACCATCAGTATTACTCAGATACAATACAAAATAAACCACCAAATCACAGCATCAACCCAATTAAAAATAATAAGAGAGTAAATTTAAGAGATGGACCTTCGGAGAATCGACTTTTATTGATAATAATAAATTAATAAAGCCTGAATTCGGAGTCCTCGAACAGAAAACCTCAAAAAATGTATAAAACCAACTTGATATCTGAATCCAAATAAATTTTGAGAAGGAAATGGTACTCGTGAGCCGTTTGCCGACGGGTCTTGTCGGAACGACGATGGCAATGTTTAACAGTGGCGAATCTGGCGTATTTCCAGTGAGAATTTGCCGTCAACTATCAAATTCATCCTCTTCTCTCTCAATATTCTCTCTCTCTTAATTTTTCTCTCTAGATCTCTCCTTTCTCCATCACTCTCTTCTCTCTGTGTGTATGTAGTTTTGTGTGTGCATGAGAGTTGAGAGATGTGAGTGTGTATTATTATAAATGTGAGAATTATATGTGAATGTGAGAATCGTGTGTGTGTGTGAATATGGTGAATGGAAGAAAAAAAAAAGATGATGAGTGTGTGTTGTGTATATTCTTTGTGAGTGGGTGTGTGTTGTTATTTTCTAGTCAAAGAGATGTGAGTGTTTGTGTGTATTATTATTGTGGGGGTGTACTAGTGAGGTGAGTGTAAGTTGAAAAAAATAAAGTGTTCACGTGGGGGTGTCAGTTTAGTGGGTGGATTAGGTAAGGGTAGGGGTAGGGTAAGTAGGGGGTAGAGGTAGGGGTAGGTAATTAGTAAAAATTAATTTTTAGAAGGGATAAAATTATGTGTCTACATTATACCCCTCTTTGGATGTAGACACAAAGTATTTTCAGATAAAAAAGTAAACACCGAGATAAAATTTTGACCCGACCATTATTCAAAGAAAGAAACATAAGGAAGGAGGGAAATCGAGTCTTGATTTAGACATCCTACCTGTCCGAAGTTATGCGAGGATCAGGTTGCATTCGATTCAAAGGGTAGAAAAGGGAGGGACTTTACCAAGTTGAAGAGTCGAGTGAGGTCCTGTCGATGTTCCGATCTGCGGCTCTGTCATTACATAAAAAATAAAAATTACAAGTTAGAAAAAAAACTGAAATTACAAAAGTTCTATCTATGTTGTATCTCTTGATTCTTGTCTTGGGTCTCTGATGCTCTCAAAAGTGACAAAAGATCTAATCTTCTTTGGGTTGAACCTTGAGGATAGATTCTTTATCCTTACAAAATTTAGTGTTGGAGATGAACTCAAAATTTACCATGTTCTGCAGGTGATACTTCTGAATATGAACCTGAATTTGAAATTCTTCCCCTATTCTCCAGGCGGGTTCCTAACTTACAATTTTTTCAACTTCTTATTTGAATTTCAATTTATTCGCCCTATTCTCCAGGAGGGATCTTGACTTTCTATTTCTTCAATCTGCCGACCTTTAATTTTATTACCTCATTGCTTGACTTTCAATTTCAACACCCTATTCTTCAGACAGGCTCCTAACTTTTAATTTCTTCATCCTGTTCTTCAGGAGGGCTCCTGAAATCAAGATCAAAACTAGAACGAAAACTATACCAAACAAAAATTTTAATCAAGAAAGATTTCATTTTTCTAAAAAATAAATTCCCATTTTCCAAGAGGGTCCTGAACAGAAAGTAATGCTCTATTTTTTAGGAGGGTCCTGAACATAAAGTAAATTTCCATTTTTCAGGAGGGTCCTGAGCATAAAGTAAATACCCCATTTTTCAGAAGGGTCCTGAACGTAAAGTAAATTCCCATTTTCCAGGAGGATCTTGAACATAAAGTAATATCCCATTTTTTAGGAGGGTCCTGAACAGAAAGTAAATTCCCATTTTCCAGGAGGGTCCTGAACAGAAAGTAAATTCCCATTTTTTAGGAGAGTCCTAAACATAAAGTAAATTCCCATTCTTCAAGAGGGTCCTGAACCTAAAGTAAATTCTCATTTTTCAGGAGGTTCTTGAACAAAAAGTAAATTCCCATTTTTTAGGAGTGTCCTAAACATAAAGTAAATTCCCATTCTTCAGGAGGGTCCTGGACATAAAGTAAATTCCCATTTTCAGGAGGGTCCTAAACATAATGTAAATTTTCATTTTCCAGGAAGGTCCTGAACATAAAGTAAATTCCCATTTTCCAGGAGGGTCCTGAACATAAAGTAAATTTTTATTTTTCAGGAGGCTCCTGAACATAAAATAAATTTTCATTTTCCAGGAGGGTCCTGAACATAAAGTAACAACTCATGGATGTGCTTTTCCAGAGATAGCTGAATTAAATGAAGCAAATTTTGCCCTTGTTTCAACAAAGAAAATTTGTTAGTTTAAAACTTAGTGGTTGCTTGTAGCACTTGGCTTTCCAGACACATTCTCCCATGTTCATTCCCTCCTTGTTTCAAATTGCTGGCACTTGCCCCTATTTCGTCGCATTATTCACCCAAATCCAGATTAAGGGAAGTGACTTTGACTCAAATACCAAATTTCTAATTTACCATGGCTCTAAGATGCACCTTTTGAAACCTGATATTCCCACGAATCTAGCAACCTGTAGGTTGATAAACTTCCTTTGCTTTGTTTGATTTATGCTCATGTTTCTTTTATGTGATGGTCCTGGCTTTACTCTATGAAATTGGGGAGACTATTAGTAAGTTTTGAAATCCCTTCTCACTTATTTTGACATAAACTTGACTCAAAAATGTAAAGAAATGATGGTGATTTTCTTATTTTGATAAATGACAAAACATATGAATATGTAAAAGAAAGGAAAAGACAATGTCCCCTTTTTCAAAAATGGAAAAGAAAACTTATCTCAATACTACAACCAACTCCAATGATTATGACATACATTTTAGATTAAACTGTCTGATCTTTCCACCCAAACTTTACCACTTGTTATTGAGTTAAAGCCACTGAAACTGAGTTGCTTTTTCAAACCCATTGAACTCATGTACCTTATTCGACTGGTCGCGTCCTGAAGGGTTTTCATCAACCAACCTCTCTTTTTTATTTCTCTCCACTCACTATCGCCTTACGGTGCCGGTGAGAATTTTCACCAATAAGACTCTCTCACTTTTTATTTCCCTTAACTCACCATTGCCTTACGGTGCTCTTGAGGGTTTTCACCAATAAGACTCTCTCATTTTTATTTATCTCAACTCACTATTGCCTTATGGTTCCCGTGAGGGTTTTCACTAATAAGACTCTCTCATTTTTTTATTTCTCATATTTCCCCATGATGATCCAGAAAACATAGTGCCAAAATATTGTCATATATCTATCGCATATTTAGCCTTAACATTCTTGAAGATTGATCCGAAGGTCTTTCATTGATTACAACTGAGCTTTTTGGAAGGGTCAAAAAGAAAGGATGACATGAGGCTCAAACGACACCTGAAGTAGGGTAGGATTTACAACTTTTGAAATCAACTCAAACAATAAAAATTAACTTATACCCCTGTTTCTTTTGACTGGGTAACTCTAAATTGTTCATTTGATTGGACTGAGCCCAGAGTAGGGCAACCTACGTATCTTACTCCTGAGAGAAAAGAATCAGGTCACACGTAGTTCCAGCAACTTGTTCTTTGTTTTGGGTTGATATTTTTCTCACTTTTTTCTTTCTTTTTCTTCTTTCTTTTTTCTTTTTTATTTACATCTTTGATTCTTCTTTTCTTCACACTCTTATATTTTTTTACTATATTTTAATTCCAAAAGAGGGATATGAAAGAAAATAAATACCAAAGCTCAAAAGGTTAAACAAAGGATGACACAATATTGGGATGTCAAAATAAAATGCCTTCATCATATTAACCTTAAAAATGTCAATACAAAACATGCAATAGAAATAATTGAGGATAAAGATCATACATAATATCTTTTAACTGCATCGACATTGATAGCCATTTCTGTCACTTTTTCTTCTACATCTGTCAAATATAAGGCTCCATTGGGTAACACTTTCTTTACAATGAAGGGTACTTGCCAATTTGGGGAAAACTTGCTTTTAACTTCAATCTAATGAGGGAGGATGAGCTTTAATACTAGCTGCCCAACTTCAAAACGTCTGGGATGCACCTTCCTATTATATGCCCGGGCCATTCTCTTTTGATATAATTAGCCATGACACACTAATGTCACTATTTTTTCATCAATCAAACTCAACTGCTCCAATTGGGTTTTGACCCACTAATCATCATTAACCTCTGCTTCCATAATGACTCAAAGAGATGGAATTTCCACTTCGGCAGGTATGACTGCTTCTATCCTATACACTAACAAGTATGGAGTTGACCTTGTTGAAGTGCGAACAGTAGTACGATAACCTAACAATGAAAAAGGCAATTTCTCATGCCATTGTCTAGGCCCTTATACCATTTCCGCAGGATCTTCTTGATATTTTTGTTGGCAGCTTTAACGATACCGTTTGGCTTTGGACGATATGAAGTGAAATTTTGATATGTAATCTTACACTGTTGACACACCTCTTTCATTGAATGACTATTGAGGTTGGCAACATTATCTGTAATGATCGCCTTTGGAATGCCAAATCTACAAATGATGTTAGCATGAATAAAATCCACCATCACCTTTTTTGTTACTGACTTAAAGGTTTCCATTTCTACCCACTTTGTAAAATAATCAACGACTATCAAAATAAATCTATGTCTATTTGATGCTTTCGGTTCAATCGGCCCAATCACATCCATCTCTCAAGCTACAAAAGGCCATGGAGTAGCCCTTGCATGTAACTCAGTAGAAGGAGAGTGTATTAGATCATTGTGTACCTGACATTGATGGCATTTTTGAACAAAATGAATAGAATCCCTCTTCACAGTAAGCCAATAATAACCTGCTCAAAGTATCTTCTTTGACAAGACATAACCATTCATATGCGGCCCACATACCCCGAAATATATTTCAACCATGATTGCCAAAGCTTCTTTTGTATCTACACACCTCAAAAGTCTCAATCAAGGGTTTTCTTGTACAAGATTCCCCCACTTAAGAAAAATCCATTGGCCAAACGCCTAATAATCCTCTTTTGATCATTGGTGACATGTGTTGGATATTCTTCTGACTGAATGTATCGCTTGATATCAAAGAACTAAGGCTCATCGTCGAGCTCTTCTTCAATCGTATTATAATAAGCATGTTGATCACGACTCTGTATATGTACTGAATCGATGTAAGCCCTATCAAGATGTTGGAGCATCTAAAATAATGTGGCTAGCACATCAAAAATCTCATTGCGAACTCTCAGAATATACCTAAACTTTATTGACACGAACCGTTGACATAGATCTTGCAAACATTGTCGATATGGTATGGACTTTAAATTCCCTGTCTTACATTCGCCTTAAATCTGGTGGACAAGCAAGTCTAAGTCCCCTAACACTAATAATGCCTGAACTCCCATGTCAATAGCTAGACTTAGCCCTAAAATACAAGCTTCATATTCTGTCATGTTGTTGGTACAATAAAATCAAAGTTGTACAGTTATCGGAAAATATTGGCCTAATTCAGAGAAAAGAACTGCACCAATTTCAACTCTTTTCATGGTTACGGCTCCATCAAAGAAAAACTTCTAGCCTAGATCAACATCTATAGTGACTTCATCAATACTCAACACTTCTTCATCAGGAAAACATGTCTTTAATTTCTCATACTCCTCATCAATAGGGTTCTTAGAAAGATGATCTGCCAATGCTTGAGCTTTCATGGCGGTTCGATTCACATATACGATGTCGAAATCAGTAAGCAATATTTGCCAGTTTACAAGTTGATCGGTTGGTATACGCTTTTCAAAGATATACTTTAAAGGATCTATGTAGGAGATGAGGTAAGTAGTGTAGGATGAAAGATAATGCTTCAACTTCTGGGCTACCCAAGTTAGGGCACAACACGTTCTTTCAAGAAGAGTGTACTTGGCTTCATACTTTGTGAACTTCTTGCTGAGATAATAGATGGCTTGCTCCTTTTCCCCGTGATATTATGTTGACCCAACACACAATCGAAGGAATTATTCATAACGGATAAGTACAAAATCAAAGGCTTACCAGGCTCAGGTGGTACCAACACAGATAGATTCGATAAATATTTTTTGATTTTGTCAAACGCCTTCTGACATTCCTCTTTCCATTCAATAGTGGCACTCTTCTTCAGCAACTTGAAAATGGGCTCAAAGTAGTTGTGAGCTGAGCATGAATCATTGATGTAGTTCAGCCTACCGAGCAAAGTCATCACCTCTATTCTATTCTTAAGTGGTGGTAAATCCTAAATAGCCTTGATCGTTGAAGGGTATAATTCAATACCTCGACGACTGACCACGAACCCCAACAACTTCCCAGATAGAACTCCGAATACATATTTTGCCAGATTGAGTTTGGTATTATACTTGTGAAGCCTCTTGAAGAACTTCGTTATATCTTTAACATAATCAAGTTGATTTTTGGACTTAATGATCACATCATCTACATAGACTTCAATTTCCTTATGGATCATATCATGAAACATAGTGGTCATGGCCGTCATGTATGTTGCTCCAGCATTCTTCAGACCGAATAACATCACTCGATAATAGTAGGTCCCCCACAATGTGATGAAAGATGTTTTTTTCGCATCATCGACATCCATAACTATTTGGTGGTATCTAGCATAACAATCCACAAAAGAAGCAACCTCATGTTTAGCACAATTATCTAACAGAATATGAATGTTGGGTAGTGGAAAATTATCCTTTGGGCTTGCCCTATTTAAATCACGATAATCGACACACACTCGAACCTTGCCATCTTTTTTTGGGATAGGAACAACATTGGACAACCAATTAGGATAACGAGCAACTCGAATGACCTTGGCTTTGATCTGTTTCATGATTTCCCCTTTAATTTTCATGCTTACATCAGTTTTAAATTTTCTCAACTTCTGTCTGACAGGGGGATCGCAGGGTCATTCGGCAACTTGTGAACCACTAACTCCGTGCTTAAACCTGGTATATCATCATAAGACCATGCAAAAACTTCTTTATAATCAATTAATTCTTGGACCATCCCTTCTTTTAATTGTGGCAAAACATGTACACTTATTTTAGTTTTCCTAACCTCTTTCTGGTCCCCAAGATTAATTGACTCAGTTTCATTCAAATTAGGATTCGACTTGGCTTCAAAATTGTTGCAACTTTTTTCTTATTTCTTCCAATACCTCTTCTTCATCATATTCCACCTTTTGCTTTATTATATCTTGATTAGATTGGATTTTAAGTTCAGGCTGAAAATTCTGCATGCATGTCATATCACTAGAATCCACATAAAGAGAACTATATAAAGAAAAGGCAAATGAAACATATTAGATACAAAACAAAAAGGACATTGTATTTCATTACAAGGAAAGATAGGAGGGTTTAGACGTAAGATATAAAAAAAATATATAAACAAAATAGATCTCGAATTACAACCCTGAAATAACTCAGATAACAGAAAAAAACAAGCTACCAAAACTCCCTCCTGACAGGGAAAAGAGTGATTTCCCAATTGCTGAGCTGGACATCAGGACCTATGAACTGGACATCTGCCTTATTGGTACCTTCTCCCACTTCAACCATATCAGTTTCAATGAACAGGTTTTGGAAATCATCAACTAACTCAGCTTCCACCTTCTGTATGGGCTTCATAACACTGCTTTTGACAAATAACTCACTAAATAGTGGCACTGAGTGGGGGAGTGACCATGTTTCCTTCTTTCGCTTCTAGGCTTTTTTCCAATCTTCAACTGTAGGTTTGAACCCTAAACCAGAACTACCAAGGTTCTCACTTGGATATATTGGAAGAGCTATACTATGCAAAGATACTCTTAAACCCTTTCCTAGCTTAAAATCATATTTCAACATCTTATTAACCATCATGACAGAAGCAGGAGATAACTGTGGCCCTGGCATAACATGTCCTTCATAGATATGATCCACAAACACTGCATCAAAATATTGATAAACCAGTGTCGCCTTTGCATTATTTGCCTTGATAAAAGTCATGAGCAAGTCTTTGTAGATGGAGAAATCCGTTTTACTGTGAATGATCATCTCCTGCTTGTCATGTTCAAACTTGATTATTTGGTGCAACGTAGATGCAAAAACCCTAGCCTTATGAACACATGGTCTTCCCAACAAAAAATTGTAAGAGGCATCAATATTCAACACTTGAAACTCTATGGCAAATTCGATAGGACCTATAGTTAACATTAGTTTTATTTCACCAATGGAATCTATTTTTGCTCTATCAAAAGCTCTGACACACACAGTGTTGGGTTGAATCCTCTTAGTACTGATATTCAACTTTTGCAAGGTAGACAAAGGACAAATATTTGTACCAAAACCTTCATCAATCATGAAACGAGTGACATAAAAGTATTCACACTTCACAGTAATATAAAGGCCCCAATTATGCCCTGTACCTTCCAGAGAAAATTCATCATCCAAAAAGCTAATCCTATTTACCTCAAAGATCTTCCCAATAATTTTCTTCATCTGATTCACCATAACTTCTCTAGGGACATAAGCTTCATTTAACACCTTCAGTATAGCATTACAATATTCATCAGAATGCAACATCAAAGAAAAAAAGAGAGATTTGAGCTGGAGTCTTCCTCAACTGATCTATAATTGAGTATTCAGGAGATTTCATTTTTTTTAAAAACTCTTTGGCTTCTTCCTCAGTGATGGGTTTTTTGAGAGTCAATTGGTCATTCACCACTGGTTTAGACTTCCTTAAACCTTCTGGAACAAAACACCTTCCTGAATGAGTCAAACCCCTAACTTCATTTACCTCATCCACAATTTCTTTCCCTTGATAAGTCATCACAGGTTTCTTATAATTCTAAGGGACATTTTTGGAATCGATCAACGGGAGTTGTGTCACTGTCTTAATGATAATAGGCACCATAAGTACCCTTTTCATAGTCAAAATAGGCTTTCTTGAGGCTCTCAATACCATTAACTTTGGCTTACCTTGACTCGAACCAATAATTTTTCCCACTCCTTTAACAGCTAGCACAAGTTTCTTCTTATTTCCTTAAGTTTTCTCTTCTATCATCTCCTTTGGGATCAAATACATTGCCTTCATTAAAACCGCAACATTTACCGACTTTGCCTCGTTAATTCTGATCCTAATGATTGGCTTAGGAGACACCATGGAATCTTTACCTTCGTATATCAACTCTAACATATTTCAGCATGGGCCGGCAATGGGTTTTAGTTAATGTTTGGAACCTCTGGGGCTTGTACCATAATTTGATTTGTGTATCAAACCTTGAATTGCTCTCTTCAAATACCAATATCTTTCTGTATCATGCCCTGATATATCTGAATAGTATGGACATCTTAGAGAATAATCAAGGTTCGTTGGAGTCAGAGGCGGAGGCAAAAGCTTTCCTACAATTAGGCTCAAGACCTTCATATTTCTCAGCCTCTGAAACAAATTAGTAGACGACTTCCCAATGGGTGTGAAATCATTCTTAACTGCCTTCTCTTTCTTGAACTTGAGCCTAGGTCAAAAACTATATTTGGAAGGGTTTTGGTAATTTTGTAGAGCTGAAGGACGATTATGAGGGGTTGGCGCAAGCTATTATGGGTGAGAAGGGATTTGAACATATAGGGGTGCGCTATGTACTGGGTATGGGGGTAGTGGAATAAGATACGATAGATTTTATAGAGGGTAGTAATAATGGGGGAATATATGCAGCTTAGGCATAGACTTGGGCTTGAGATTGGGGATAAGGGCGAGGTGGTCTTTTCAGATATGCATGTGGCCCAACTACAACAACTGCTACATCGTCCTTCTTCTTCTTCCCTCCAAAAGTTCCAGAACCACTCTAAATTGCTTGGGTGGTTGCCTTTAATGCAGAAAAGCTCATGATTTGTCCTGTCTTAATTTCCCCTTCTATCATTTCTCCCATCTTAAGGACTTCGACAAACGGCTTACCCGTCATCGGAAGTAAGTGTTGAAAATAGATCTCATCTTATACCTGAATGAAGACCTCTACAATTTGTTCTCCTTCATCGGAGGCATTACCCTAGCGGCCTGTTCACGCCACCTTATCGCATACTCCCTGAAGCTTTCAGCACTTTTCTTCTTTATATTAGCTAGGAACTTCTCATCGGGAATTAGGTCCACATTGTACTGAAATTAATGCACGAATTCATTAGCCAGGTCATCCCAGCTATTCCACTTGTCAATATCCTGACCAACTAACTATTTTGAAACCATATCAAAAAGACTTTCATCGAAGTAAGCCATGAGAAACTCTTCCTTTCCTCTTGCACCCCTCAGTTGGTTACAATAACATCTCAAATGCACCATGGGATCACTGTGTCCATCATACTTCTCAAACTTTGACGTCTTAAAGCCAGGAGGAAAGTTAACGCCTGGGAACATACATAGATCTTTATAGGAAACACTCTTATAACCCCCAAGTCCTTGTAGGTTTCTCAAGGCCTGTTCTAAACTCTTCAATTTTTGCGATATGACTTCCTGTTCTTCGGTTGCAACAGGCTTCTCTGTATCAAAGTGAAATGTAGGATACTGATTATAACAATACGGATCATTCATCTTCAAGGTAGGCTCTGAAGCATGTTGCTGATCCTCTGGAATTTAAACCCTGGTTCACTGGCAGACCTGTGGAGTATAATTATTGGATGCAAAGCATAAGTGGGAGCTTCAGATGGTAGTGGAGCCATGAACACAGGTACTGCTGGTGGTGCTGGATGAGCAGTGGGCCTTGGTCGGGGAACTTCCAGGGGCACACTAGAAGTGCCAGGATAATACTGATGTGGCGTTAATCTTAGTGCATGCTCGAGTGACTCAATGGGAGCAGAAAATTATGCCTGGGAGAGCAGTGGGCCATTGGAGATGTTCACAAGATCTTCAGGGAGAGGCATGCCACTAGCCTATGCTCAGTGCAAATCTGTTAATTATTGTCTGAGTCTCAATATCTCATCATTGTGTTCTGAACCCTCTTCTCTAGGATCCTGATCTGGGTCAACGAGCGAATTTTTGATCTCCCTGTTAGCCATGGGAAGCTTTGCTTTTGATCTAGTGAAGTAAGGATGACTAGTTAGAGTGATACAAACTAACCACTTTTATCTGAAAGAACATGCTCATCAAAGACAAAACCCGTTAGGATTAGGTTACACAACAAACATGGAAACCACATTGTATATTTATCCTAGATTTATGCGCATTTCTACCAACCTTTGAGGGTGATGAGGCCATTTTAACATCATTCTGATCTCTCCCTTACACTTTTCTTTTTTTTTTTTATACCTCGTTCTTTTCTGTATTTTTCCCTCGCTTCTCTCTTCTTTGCATCAGTCTCTTTTTCTTCCCTTTTTTTCTCTCACCATTCTTTCTTTCTTTTTACCATTTTTAATGGCTTTTGCTTTTCTTAAAAAGATCAAAATTGAGGAAAACAAAGAAACAAAATGATTAGATCGAACCCAAAAGTAGGTTACCTACGTATCATGTTGTACATGAATCAGATCTTGCGTAGTTCGGGCGGTATGCACAAAGTTGATGATTTTTTATTTTAATTTTTATTTATTTATTTATTTTAAATAATTAAAAAAACAAACAAAAAAAGCACAAAGCAACATCATTACATTTCATAAAAGGAACAACTAAAGTAGACTTTGAATTTAAAACAACCTTAATACTGATCAACAACGACTGAACAACACTCTAGACCCACAAGACAACATGTGTAACACTCCTGATGAAGACTCTAATGTTAAAACAAACTTGATGCCGACTTAACCAAGACACAACAATACAATGACAGAAAAACAAAGGACTCAAACTAGATAAAAGATAGGAAAGGCCCCTTCAAATTGCTGTGTTGTGGGATGGCCCTGGCTGAGATGGACGTGTCTGTGAATTTTTCGCTTTCCCACTCAAATTTTACAACATATCTTGCAATGATACTTTGATACTTGGGAAGAAGTTGCAAGTGTCCTTGCCTCTTGGAGAGTACACCCAAAAAGGTTTTTCTGGTACCCCTCCACAGTTGGGATCAAACCTGATAATTGAACTCTCAATAGATCCACTTTAGCACCTCTATCTTTCTCCTCATGGTCCTCAACTATGTCTGCTTCCTGTATCCTTTCTCTAAGTTAAACTGGTAATGGCCTACTGATACCCCGAGGTATGAATTGCAGCCAAATCTTATATCTCTGAGTGTATCCCAGATTTTCTGAACCTACTTTGAGAATATCCACACCTAGCTTTGTTGTGTGATGCCAGAACTGTTCGTATTTTCTCTTACCTAGGGCTTGGTTTTTAAAATTCTCAACATCCTTTAGAAGATCCATTACTAGTAGAATATCTTGCAATTTACTTAATTGGCGCATTACCCTAAAAAGAGAGTATGGTCTGGTGCAATTGATCCCTAACAGAACTAGAAGAAGTTGCACCCGACAACCACACAGGATTATTTTTAGATGAATCCAGAGATAGGTCCTCATAATGTTGTCCTCAGTTCTTGACTTGAGAAATTCAATCCAAGCATCGCCTCTCACTAGCAGAGAGAACTTATCAAAGTGTATTCTATGTTCCATGGTTTTCACTTGCTCGGGCATACAACGATCAACCATATCTTATTTAATCAAATAAGGTGCATGTGAATGCTCCATCATCCATAATTGCAATATCAGGTTGCTTCCCTAAAATTATCTCATACCCCTTTTACCTGGTCAAAGCCTTTTATATTTCTTAGGTATGATAGTGAATGTATCCCCTAGTATTTTATGAAATAAGGCCATCATTACAGACTACAAACGAGTATTATCCCACCTTTCTTCTAATAGAAAGACTAAAATTCCCAACAAGGCGAGAGTGAAGACTTCTAGACGATGTTTCTCTCAATTCTCTTTAGTTGTATAAAATTCATCTCAAAAATAATAAAAACCATCTGAGGGCCCAAACCGAGCATACAAGTAATCAAAGTAGACCCAAGATTGGTTAAGGGATCCCAGGTGGTTATTGACCTTCAATCCATAATCATGAAGAAAATGTGTAGGAGAATGAATCCGCGCTCGAATCATCTTTTTCTTAATGTAAGATAACTTAAAGAAACCAGATCTCTGCCAGAGTAGACATCATTTCACAATTTCCAAACCTAAACACCAAACAATTCGGGTCCCAAAAAGTCAATATAGCCTCGATCAGATCTGGGCGGGGCGTGAGGTCTAGGAGAGAAGTGAGAGTGCCTAACTTCTTTGATAACTATTGTTGTTCAATATAGTTAAACATGCCCCACCATTTGATTAACTTTTTAGGCACCTTGGATACCATCAAAACTCCATACTTTGTAGACGGATCCATCCTGTAACAACATAGAGAACATTGACTTAAGATTCAATAACAAAATAGAAATTCCTGACCCCCGAGATTTTAACTGGAGAAGTGTCATATGACACGAAAGGACAGACTGACTTGTAAGCCAAATACACAAATGGTATCACTAAAAAAGTCAGCCTACTTGGCTAGGACCAGTTAACACTAGGCTAAGAGGAGAAAGACCCTAAGCTAGGACTGAGACAAACGACCAAAATAAAAGATTTACAGAACGCACTGAGGGTTGCCTACGTATCCCGCCCCGAAGGACGAGAATTAGGCACGCGTAGATCGTCCGAATTGGAAAATTAAGGATTAAATAACAAACTAAATTTGACTTAAGAGACACGATTATAGAAAGACGATGAAAGTAAAATCTTTTTGGGTTTTTAATTTGACACTTCACACAAAAATGACACCAACAATTATGACAAAAAATCTTTTTGATAATTTCATTATATGAAATGTACAAACCTTCTACCATTTTTTTTTTGAATTTTCTTTTATAAAAACTCCTCTTAAAAAAAATCTTATTGAATTTTCGAATCATGAATGCTTACTAAAGAAACAAAATGAAAATCTTTTTGATGTTTTTGGCCAAATAAGTGCAAAAGGTAAAGATCTTTTGAATTTTGGATTGTGAAAAACAAAAGTCATAAAAAATTCTAAAAAAAAACTACGAAACTCTTTTTTTCTCATTTTTTTGACTCACTTTTTTCTTTTCTTTTTTTTCAACCTATTTTTTACCTACACACGTTTTAATCTAGCACATATTTTCCTCAAATCTGTCCGTTAAATGGCCCTGTTATCCTAAAAATGCAATAATTAGCACGTAAGGATGTTTAGGGGTAAGTCTCCTACAAAGGACCAAGTGGGTCCCGCTAGGTCTCTGTATGATGCAGACAAATATGACCTAAAGGCTGACCTACGCTGTAGTCTACTAACAAGGTTGTTCGGGGGAGCGTATGGTCATTAGTGGCTGTAATTTCTTTCCATCTACTCCATACCAACCGATGGATCCCCCTCCTAGAATAAGAGTGACTCAAATAGAGGTCGTGTACATAACGTGTACTATAGAACTTGATGCAGAAAATATTGACTCGGATTATACAAATGATATCAGATATAAAGCGGTAACATATAAGAGGAAAACTGTAAACACGTATCACGTAGACACTCAACAATCATAAAATAAATACAAACAATAAAACACACAACGTCTATACACCCCTAATGTCAAACTAAGCCGACACAACTCCAAAATATAAGCTCGAGTTCTGAAAATTCCCCAGCAGAGTCGCCAGAGATGTCACACCCCCTTTTTAACCAAAAAAGATATGTTGATTTTAAAGTTTGAAAGGGTTTTTATTATTAAAGTGACAAAATATGAAAGTTTGTTTCGAAAAAAATTCTTTACATTTTTTATTCAGAGTTGCTACTTGACATAAACTCGGTGTACCAAGTCACCTTTGGGAATCTTTTTCAAAACTGTTTGACTCTTTTAAAACTGGTTTGCGAATAGAGATTCCAGTTAAGAAATTCTGTTGACCTAGGGGAAGGTATTAGACACCCCTCGATCCCATGGTTCTACCACGGTCGCTTCATAGAGTATATTGGCTAATATGAAACTATAGAATGCATAAACCGAACAAAACACACAAACCAAGCAACCAAACAAATCAAACAAAATTCAAAATCAAGATAATGTCCAGTCCGAATTATACAGTCCCAAAAATAGAAAAATGTGGAAATAATAAATCCTATTCTAAATTAATCCTAGACTAAGATCCACCCGATGTTTCGGGTCTTGATCGCGCGCCATCTTCAAGTACAACTTTCTTGGGGCATTTCCCGGATAAAAAAAACATATAGATACCTCGGGGCATTCCCCGGCCAAATGGATACACTTGAGTCAAATGCGATAAAACAAAACCATTCAACACATATCTCAAACATTCCATCAATCCACAATCCCTAAATCATTTCCTACCCGACTTAGAATTTGCCTACTAGTTTCGGCCTAAAACAGATACTATCAAGTTCGAGAAAATTGACATTTATTTTGATTTAAACAACCAACAACGAATCGGCAGAAACCCACATTCACACTTACTAATTTTTAATTCTCACCGTAATTTCAATCTAGTTCTCAATCGATGGTTACTTAATTTTAAGGCGGGAATCGAATGATCAAAGCCACGACAATCAGTATTACTCAGATACAATAAAAAACGAATCACCAAATCACAGCATCAACTCAATTAAAAGTAATTAAAGAGCAAAGTTAAGAGATAGTGGCGTATTTCCGGCGAGAAATTTACCGCCAACCGTCAAATTCGTCCGCTTCTCTCTCAATATTACTCTCTCTCAATTTTTCTCTCTTGATCTCTCTTCTCTCCGTCACTCTCTTCCCTCTTTGTGTGTAGTGTTGTGTGTGTATGAGAGTTGAGAGATGTGGGTACGTGTGTTATTGTAAATGTGAGAAATATATGTAAATGTGAGAATTGTATGTGTGAATATAGTAAATGGAAGAAAAAAGGAAGATGATAAGTGTGTGTCGAGTATATTCTGTGTGAGTGGGTGTATGTTGTTGTTTTCTAGTCAAAGAGATGTGATTGTGTGTGTATTATTGTTGTAGGTGTGTACTAGTAAGGTGAGTGTGAGTTGAAAAAAAATAGAGTGATCACGTGGGGGTGTCAGTTTAGTGGGTGGATTAGGTAGGGGTAGGGGTAAGGTAGGTAGGGGGTAGGGGTAGGATAGGTAGGGGGTAGGGGTAGGTAATAAGTAAAAATTATTTTTTGGGAGAGACAAAATTACGTGTCTACAGGCGGAGCTACACTTTGGATAGGGGGTTCATACGAACCTCCTTCGATGGAAAATATACTATATATACATGGTTAAAATTATTTTTATGTATATATAATAGATGTCGAATCCCCTTCGGTTGGTTCGTATGTTCACTTGTGAACCCTCTTGATAAAAATCCTGGCTCCACCACTGGAGGAGGTATGAGTGGTTGACAGAGACACGCATCAAGGAGAGGTAGAGGTAGAGACAAGTCAAAGAAGTATCTATCTATACTATATTAATAGCGTGAAGTGAAATACATATCTAAGTTGAATATTTTTTTCTATTACATTTGTTATCAAATAAAATGTTCACTTTGGTCACGTGCAAAGCGCTCTTTAAACTTGAAGTGTGAAGGGTTTTAGAAATATTGTTTGAACATTTTGTCATTCATTAAAAGTCTTCGCTATAGACAAAATCGTCATTTCACTATTTTTCTAATATTTACAAATTAAATTTTTTTAAAAAAGTTTGAAATAAGTAATCAAAGATTTAACTTTAAAAATAAGAAAAAATTTCAAATATAAAAAAAATAAAAAAAATAATAATCCTACTACAATATCACTTTTTTTTCTTCAATTTTTATTTAATTATATTTAAAATTTTAATTCAAAAATATATGGATCAAAACTTTAAAATATGGTAAAACTCTTTCTTAAATTAGGACTTCTATTTGTTTTGTAATTTACGTAGGTTTAGTTTTCACCATATACTGTTCCATCCCACTCTTGTGTTTATGTTTTCTTTAACTATTGTAATTGTTATCCTCAAGTATGTTATTCTCTTTTTCTTTTCTTTTCTATTGGTTTTCGTGGCTAATAACTACTAATATTTTTCCTTTGGCTTGAGAATATTTTTAAGTTTAACACATTATGCAACAAGGAAAAGAGTTAACAAATGCAAAACTGAGATTCATCAACCACTTAACATTTTTGATGGTAAAATATATATGTGCTTACAATAAAATATATGTTATATTTATATTATTATATTAAAGTGTGAATGATCTTTGAGAAGTGATTTGAACTTTTTGCACTTCATTAAAAATCTTTGTAATAAACAAAATTGTCTAATTTTAAATAATCAAATATTACTTGAAAGTTACATTATAATAAGAAAAAAATTACATTATCTATAATCTATAATATATTAAAAGTGTGAAGACCCTTAGAAAAGTGGTTTGAACTTTTTTCCCTTCATTAAAACACCTCGCAATAGACAAAATCGTCTTTTAATTTTTTTCTAAAAAAATAATTATCATTAAATTAGTATTCAAATATTTAGGATAGAGGGGGAAAAAGGAAGAATCCCGTATCTAAAAGGAACTAATGTGTGAAATTTTTTGTTAGGAGTCCTACACAATATTTTAAAAAAAAAAACTAGTCCTACACAATATTTAGAAAAAAAAAACTATCTATGGAAAGGAAAAAAAATAAGAACCAAATTTATAAGCTTTAAAAAAAGCATGAAAAAGAAAAGATGCCTAAGCAAGTTTTTGAGGAAAAAATTTTAGGAACCAGAATATATTTTTTTAAAAAAAATGCATAGAAAGAAAAAATATATCTTATTTAGCTAAAAAAATTATAATATTTAATACTTCTAAATCAATTAGAATTTTACCTTATATAAAAAAAAAAAAAAAAGAAATGTTTACAATTATATTTAAATAGTTATTTGATCAAATTTTACTGAAAAAATATCTATAGTTCTTCTACTTCTACATTATTTTCTTATTCCTTTTATTTTTATTTTTTTTATTGATGATTAATTAAAATTTTTCTTCTTGGATTATTTAGTGTTTTCTAACCTTCTCCGTTATATGAATTCTCTTTTAATTTTTTGTTGATAGCAAGTATTATAATTGTGAACAAATCATGAGATTTAGCATATCATCGTTATGGTTATTAATAGACTTTAATGGTTGTTTTTTTTTTTTAGACAGGCTCTAATGGCTATCATGCATACAAAATATGATCAAATAGTTTTTCAAATGTAAGTTTAACTTCTATTATCGATTTAAATAATTTTATGTAATAGATGATGCGTTGTAACTTGTAAGCATGTTTTTTCATTCAAAATAATAGTTTAAATTGCCAAAGGATACTAGGTGTATACTATTAGATCACTATAAAACCTGAACTACATTAGTATACTAGGCCCATTGTTCTTGAATATAAAGTAAGTTGAATTTTGATTTTAGGGTTAAGTCATTTGACTACCCAATTGTTCTGTTATATAATATATCATTTATTATACTAATGAGGTTTTTGACTTTTCAATGGTAAGTTATTTTGACTCGGATATAGATGTTTGATAGAATCTAGATGTTGGATCTTTCATGATTTCAGTTTTAAGATTCGAGAATATGAATTCAGATGCGGAATTCGACTAACAATAATTCAAATATCAAAAATACAGTTTCAAAATGAAAATTATAAATTTGAGTTTTTGGTTTGCATTAAAACTCCTAGGAATTGTGCTATCCTGAGGTTTGTTTCTATTAATCTTTAGACAATTTTATGGCTAAATTTTTTGTTCTTTAATTTGTTTTGTTTTTATTGAACTGATATTGATTTATTTTCCTCTTTAATTATAGTTTCTTGGAGGCATGGTTGTGTTGTTACAAATTAATTTGGGTTGAACGAGAGATTTATAAGTTTAAATTATGAAGTTCGTGTATTCTTCGCCTCTTTACAAAACGTGCTCATTTTCTTTACTCTTTAAAGTTAATTTCACATTTTAACAATTATTTAATTATTTTTAAAAATATTTACGACTTTGAAATTAGTTTTAAAAATTTATTATTAATTTTTTTCTTTATTTGAACTAGGTAGAAAGTCCTAAAATAAAACTACTTCTTTCCTTATAAGAATCTTTTTCTAAGATTTAGGACTTTAGGAGTTTAAAGTTTGTTTTGTTGTCCTATAGTAGAGTACTACTTGGTTGTAGTTCCATTTCAAGTTTTTGAAGTCTATTAGGAGTCTTTGTATTAAGTTTTCTAACGTTTAGGAATTCGAAATAATATAATGTTTTATATATATATATATATATATATTACACATATTTGTTTTGGCTTTTACTCTATTAATATAATCTTATATAGAACTCACGAAAATATCTTAAAATGAATATAAAATAAAATAGATATTTCGCACAGTATCATTATGATTTATATCAATACAATTAAATCTACATGAATTATTAATAGAATTTTTATACGTTTGGGAATAATATACATTACGATACACATAATATATATATATATATATATATTAGATAAAACAATAGTAATAATTTTTAATGTTAATTTTACCTTAATTTCTTATGACACGTTATTTTAGAGTCAATTGTTACTTTTTAAAATATTATTCTTCTACGTGAGATACATGTGCAAAGCATGTATGCTAAACTAGTCTATTAAAAAGGTGTGAAGGATCTTAAAAATATCGTTTGAAATTTTTAGCCCTCATTAAAAGATCCCACTTTAGACAAAATTGTCTTTTTACACTTTTTATAAATTATTATTTAATTATTTTTATATTATTAACTATAGTATCTAAAAATTAAGGAGTCCTAAAATATATGGTAAATAACAGGAAAATCAATGTTGGTGCCATTACTTTTGACAAAGTAAATATACAGGGGGTCGTATTTCCTAACAATTCTAACGTGAGAATCCCATTATTTGGTAAACATAGAGCCCTATTCTAACATACCGTGGGAATCCTATTTTTGGATAAATTATTTATGAAAAAAAAGAGATCTTTTATATTTAGGTAATTTTTTCTTAGACAAAAAGGTTTTAGTGTTATATAAATTGAGAACCATTTTTTTTTAGGAGAGATTATTTTCTTAATAATTTTTTTATTTCAATCATACATAGGTCAATCGACCAAATCAATTTAATATTATTATGAATGTTCTTATAATTGTCATCGTTATCAAGATTTTTTTATGTGAACATGTTTATGCTTTTTGTTCCTGATTATAGTTTTGAAACAATCTTTCTATTTCTTTGGAGGTAGTGGTATGGACTGCGTACATTTTATCCTCCTCAGACCATACTAAGTGAGAATACACTGAGTACGTTGTTATTGTTGTTGTATAGTTCTAATATTATTGTTTTTATTTATAATCATAGGCTCCCAGCATATTGTGAACCAAAAGTCTTTATCTTTCGCTGCCCTGAAAGGTGACTTTCTAAACAACAAACTTTTTAAAACTATTCTTAACATTGAAATGGCAACATGTGACAATAATGAATATATGCAATTTAATAAGATACAATTTTAATTTTAGGTTATATAATGTGATCTTCCTTTTGTATCTTATGTTTGGACACATGAAATTTAATCAGTTTATCTTTTTCCTTTTAACTTTAATGTGTTTTCTCTTGGATTTGTGCATTTATAATACCACTACTTAATCTAACAAAACAGATGAAAAAAGAACGTTGGTCAAGAACTCAAGCTTAGGCTGCAACAACAAAGACAAAATCAAGCAAAAAAAAATTAGCAGTTTGACTCCGAACTATTGTTATGAAATTATAACATTAGCAATTTTAGGATAAATATGTTTTTATCGTCCAACTGAAATCTGAAACAACAACAATCACATGGTTTCTCTATTGCTAATTAAGTTTTTTTTATGGGACTTAAATTATGTGTGGATATATGAGAATTTTCATGTGAAAAGGAATACGTATCTATATCTATAATTTATATCTATAATCTATAATCTATAATATATTAAAAGTGTGAAGGGCGTTAGAAATGTTGTTGAAACCTTTTACCCTTCATTAAAAGTCTTTATTTTAGGCAAAATCGTCTTTTCACTACTTTTTTTTAATATTTAAGAGTTAGAAACTAATTAAATATATTTATGGTAAAACCTTTCCTTATTAGAAGTCATCAGAATTTTATCATTTTTTTAATTTAAAAGTTAAAAATTAATTAAATATATTTATGATCAAACGTTTCCTTATTAGCAGTCATCAAAATTAATGACAACTAATATTTTTTTCATTAGTTTAAGAATTCTAAATCAACTAAATTTGATTTCAAGAAGATTTGAAAAATTTTAAAATAAATATAAAATCGTTAGAATAAGAAAAATTTAAGAAGTACCAAATTTTAAAAAATTTTAAGTACATAATAGGAATGTAACTAATGATTTTGTAAAGATTTGACTTTAAAAATAAGGAAATATTTTAAATATATATACAACAACATACCCAGTGTATTCCCACAAAGTGAGGTCTGGGGAGGGTAAGATGTACACAGTCCATACCGCTACCTCCGAAGAAGTAGAGAGGCTGTTTCCGATAGACCCCCGACTCAAGATAAGGAATAATAAACAAGTGGATGGATGACGTAACAGAAATATGGTGTAAGAAATATTGAAATAGAAATCAGAGAAATACAAAATATGAGAAATAAGGCAACACGAAAAGAAAATAGGAACTAAGAAATAAGAAATAGGACACCTACCTAGTAATAACACACACTCACAAACCAAAGACACCTGTGTACAAAATTTTAAGAATACAAACCCGGCTACACCAGATCCCTCATTACTGCTTACTACAACCTACAAACTTTCACTAGTCTTCTACCCTTATCCGCGACCTCCATACCTTCCTATCTAGGGTCATGTCCTCAGTAAGCTGAAGCTGCTCCACGTCATGTCTAATCACCTCCCTCCAGTACTTCTTCGGCCTACCCTACTCCTCCTGAAGCCATCTAACGCTAGCTTCTCGCACCTATGGACTGGGGCACCCGTGTCCCCCTCATCACATGTCCAAACCACCTCAACCTTCCTTTTCGCATTTTGTCCTCCACCGAAGCCACTCCCATCTTCTCCTAGATAATGTCATTCCTAACCCTGTCCCCTTTAGTAAGCCTACACATCCAATGCAACATTTTCATTTCCGCCACCTTTAATTTTTAGAATTGGGAGTGATTGACTGGCTAACACTCCACTCTATACAACATGGCCAGACAGACTGTCACTCTATAGAATTTGTCTTTAAGTTTAAGAGGCACCTTCCTTATCACACAACATTCCTGAGGCAAGCCTCCACTTTATCCAACCCGCTCTAATACGTTTAGCGACATCTTTATCAATCTCACCATTCCCCTGAATAATAGACCCAAGATACTTAAAACTATCTCTCTTACAAACATCTTGGGAATCCAACCTCACCACCACATCATCCTTCTGCCTCAAGTTACTAAACTTGCATTCCAAATACTCTGTCTTGGACCTACTTAACCAGAAACCCTTGGACTCAAGGGTTTGCCTCCAATTCTCTAATTTGTCATTCACACCCCTTCGTGTCTCATCTATCAGCACTACATCATCCACAAATAGCATACACTAAAGCACCTCGCTTTGAATACTCTGCTTCAACACGTCCATCACCAATGCTAAAAAGAGCGGACTAAGAGTCGAACCCTGATGCAGCCCCGTCTCAGTCGAAAAATGCTTTGAATCTCCTCCTGCAGTCCTCACCCTGGTCTTTCCTCTATCATACATGTCCTTAATAGCTCTGATGTATGCCACTAGAACCCCTCTCACCTTCAAGCATCTCCCAAAAACTTTTCTCGGGACTTTACCATACGCCTTTTTCAGGTCGATAAACACCAAGTGTAAGTCCCTCTTCTTTTCTTTATACTTCTCCACCAATCTCTCTACCAAGTGGATTTTCTCTGTCGTCGAGCGACCAGGCATAAATCCAAACTGATGCTCCAAAACGGACACGATCCTCCTCAACCTCCGCTCAACCACTCTCTCCCAAATCTTCATAGTGTGACTCAACAACTTAATACCCTATAATTTTTACAACTCTGAATGTCACCCTTGTTTTTATATAACGGAATCATACTCTATCTCCAAGCCTCAGGCATTCTCACAGCCTTGAAAATGCCGTTAAACAAATCAGTCAACCACCTTAGGCCTGCCCCACTAGCAAACTTCCAAAAATCCACCGAAATTTTGTCAGGCCCAGTCACCCTACCTCTCTACATCCTACGAATATCCTCTCTAACCTCCTTAACGTTAAAACGCCTACAATAACAGAAATCACATCTCTTCCCCGAGTGCTTCATCTTTCCTAACTCAAACCCTCTGTCCCCCTCTTCGTTCAGAAGCCTATGAAAGTATTCTTGCCATCTCTTTTTAATGTAAACATCCTCCACCAGAACACTACCATCCTCCTCCTTAATTTATTTTACCTGATTGAGGTTACGACCCTTCCGTTCCCTAGCCTTAGCAAGCCTAAACATCCTCTTTTCTTCGCCTTTCTCCTCTAACCCCGCATACAAGCTCTCGAACGCTGCTGACTTAGCAGCAGTAACTGTTAACTTAGCCTCCTTCCTTGCTACTTTGTAAGACTCCCTATTCACCCGCTTCTTCGTCATCTTTACTCCCAATCAACTTAACATAAGCCCCCTTCTTAATCTCCACTTTCTTCTTCACTTCTACATTCCACCACCATTACCCCTTATGCCGATCTGTCCGACCCCTCGAAACACCCAACACTTCTCTAGCAGTCTCTGTGATGCAGCTGGCAGCCTTATCCCACATAACATCTATGTCCCCCCTAAACTCCCACACCCCCATTCCCGCTACTTTTTCCCCTATATCCAGTGCACTAACTGGTGTCAAGCTACCCCACTTAATTCTAGGTCGACCCTCCCCGGCCATTCTCTTATTGCTCCTCCTGAAGAACAAGTCCATTACTAGAAGCCTGTGCTGGGTCGAAAGGTGCTCACTTGGAATGACCTTACAGTCCTTACATAACACCCTATCCCCCTTCCTAAGCAGCAAAAAGTCAATTTGAGTCTTGGCTATCGCACTTCAGAAGGTAATCAGGTGCTCCTCCTCCTTCGGAAAGCTTGAATTTACTACCATCAGCCCAAGGGCTCTCGCAAACTCCAACAGGGCATATCCCTCATTATTTCTAACACCAAAGCCAAAAAAACCATGAAAATCATCATAGCCTCCTGGTAAGACCCCAATGTGCCCATTGAAGTCCCCCCTGATATGACAATCTTCTCTGAGCTAGGCACGCTTCTCACCACCTCATCTAAGTCCTCCTAAAATCTCGCCTTCACCTCTTTTTCCAAGCCCACTTGCGGTGCATATACACTACACATATACAACGCAAAACCCCCAATGATTAACTTAATCTTCATCAGTCTATCACTGACTCTCATAACCTCCACCACCTGCCCTCTAAGCTCCTCATCCACCAATATGCCGACTCCATTCCGACGTTTCTCACTCTCTGAGTACCAAATCTTGTACCCATCCACATCCCTAGCCTTAGATCCTACCCACCTAGTTTCTTGAACACACGCAATATTAATCCTCCCCTTCTTAAGAATCTTTACCAACTCTATGGAATTACCCTGAAGTGTCCCAATGTTCCAAGACCCTACTCTCAACCTATCTTCTATCACCTCTCGCCTACCTCTAAAACCCATCCCCGACCCAGCCCTAACGCTCGACCTATCCCCTTTACTCACCCCTGTCCTTCCCTTTCCACCCTCTTTCAAAACTGTCCTCACCCCTAACCCTCTCGGACATGACCATACTCCACCATTGACTCCCTCAGCCACTACTCAAAACCAAAATAAAGCCCTAAACCAACAACGTATGAACAAAGCAACCACACAAAAATAATAAGAGAAGGCACGCACAAAGAACACTATTCGGCCTAGCAGCTAAAACAACACAACAAGAAATAATGAATAGTAAACAGGCACGCCTAGCAACCAGTCACCACTATAATCACAATAAATAGGAGATAAGAAACAGAAAGAAAAAGAAACAAAAACAGTGCAAAGAAACCAAAACTGTAGAAAGTAAATGAAGATCAAAGTAAAGATGTCACCGGTACACCTGCACGCTGCTGGTTTATGGAAATTTTGGTGTCGAAAATGGTTGTCGGACTAAGGTCACCGAAAAAGGCCACTGGTGTGTCGCCGGAGTTATCGCCGGAGTGTCTTTTGGGTACCGCCGGGATTTGGACGTCGGCTAGCATCTGAGTTCATACCACTTGTACCTTCACCGAAGTTGAGATACGAGCCGTGGGCAACCCTAATTACCGTCGGCAATAGCAGTGACGGAACAACCACAAAAGGGGAAGAAGAAGGCAAACGATAAAGAGAACTAGGGGAGAGCGAGAAAATAGGGAGAGGGGTTAGTCCTTACCTGTTGTCGACGTGACTACGCCGGCGTTGGAGCCTGCCGGTCAGACGGAGTTGACTTTACGGGTGAACGTTAAAGGAGAACGTTGAGATTGTAACGTTAGGGAGTAAAGTTAATCATATTTTAAATATATATATAAAAAAATAATCGTAACATGAATATGGTTCAAAAATTGACACGTCTCTCTTAGCATGTGGCAACAAGGGAAAGATGTACTATATGATAAAAGCAAAAGTGACGATCCATCAACCACTTGAAACTTCCGGTGGTAAAATATATTTGTGTATATGCTTATGTTTAAATTATTATATTAAAGTGTGAAAGAAGTTTGAAAAGTGATTTGAGCTTTTACGCTTTATTAAAAATCTCTGCAATAGAAAAAATTATTTAATTTTAAATAATCAAATGTTACACGTGCGAGGCACGTATGGTTAAACTAGTATATATATATATATATATGCTTGTTATTTGAAAAAAGTAAGGATAAAGAAGAACAAAATTTTTTTTTTAGCTAAATGATAAGAGATACAATTTGAATTTAAATAAAATTTGAATTGGAATGTAATACTAACTTTTAAACCTTTTTTACATATTTCACTCCAGCTTTTAAACTTTTCTTATATATATATATTACTTCTATTATAGGTTACATTGATATAATGTTAAGCTTTCTTTCTCTTTATTGTTGTTGGTAACCATTAACTTTATCTCGGATTTTTTCATATTCTTTATTTTTTTAAAACTTTTTTTAATTTAATATTTTTTTAGTTTTTATATGTAGGTATATGGCATTTTCAACTTCATCTTCTTATATTAATTCATGTCCACCAATTGAAGTCGATGTCAATATTGTTTTACAATGATTCTATTTTAACAAGTAAATCGTTGTTGGTACTCTTTTATTCACCAAAATCCAATATATATCTCCATTATCATCAGGTTCGATTGTTTATGTATTTGTTAAAGTTCATAACAATTTCTTTACTTAAATATACTTATTGAGTTTATGTTTTATGATAATTTTTTCGAAATTATATTATAAAATATTTATACTTAATCTTTGTGTGTGTGTGTTTGTATCATCATCCAATCTCAAATAACTTTAAATAGAAAACAAATGCAAGGCAGGATCAAAATACAGAGAGAAAATGTGAACTTTTTTTGCGATAGACAAAGTTTTTGTTTCTCACAATTGATATCAGTTTGTGTATATATTGAACGTATTATATTTTTAGAAGAAGACTCATATATAAAATGTATGTCCATTTTGCTTTGTTTGAATTTTTTTTAAAAATAATTTTAGATTTTTTTAATATATAGTGATTGTAAATAAATGAATTTAGATTTAGAAGAAATTATATGAATTTGATTATTTTGTTGAATTGATCATAGAATTTGGAGATCTTAAATAAAGGTGTGAACGTTAATTATAAAAGATCCATGAAGATAAGATATTCAGTAGAATGTTGCAATTGAAATTACCTAATAAGATTTGTCATGTAGAATATGTTGAAATCTGGTGAATTTGAAACATATGATGAAGATTTGTGTTAAAAGTTCAAAGTTTTTGTATTTATTATTATTGTTTACAATTAGCATTATTTTTATTTTGTGTTATAGATGTAACTAAGAATTTAACGTTTATAATTAAGTTGTATACAAATAGCTTATAAATATAAAATGAATAATTTGGACCTTTTCTTTTAAGGTAATATGATTTAACATGTTCGAAATGTTATTAAGGAATAATAAAAATGGATAGAGATAGAGTGATGGATATTATAATAGGGGAAGGTGAAGGTAAGAGATTGTATTGGCCGGGATGGGGTGGGGTAGGGGTGGGTAAGGTGGGGGGGAGGGGGTAGGCAAGTGGTGGATGTAGATGGCATTTAGGGGTAGGGATAGAAAAAAGAATTTTTTTTAAATAAAAAAATTTAAAACCCTTTTTGGGGTAAGAGTAGGGGGTGGGGTCGGAGTAATAAAAAAATTTAAATTTTTAGTCGGGGTCTGGGATAGGTGTTGGGTAGGGTAAAGAAGAAAAGTATTTTTTTTCAAAAAAATTAATTTATTTATTTTTGTTTGGGGGTGGGGTGGGGTAAGAAAGTTTTTTTAACAAAAAATTTAAAAAACAAAAACATAAATTTTGGCGCGGTGATGGAGTGGTGGGGGTAAAGGTGGGGGATGTGTGTGAGAACGGTGATTTTGAGAGTAGCATGAGAGTTTTTAATTGAATTAATTTAGAAGATCTAATATAAGAATAAATAAAATACTTAAAGATATTAATGATGGAACAAACAATAAAAAAATTATGAATAGTAGAACAAAGCTTGAAAGAAAAAACAAATTATATGTGCTTAATATGGAATCAAAAGTTGTGAAATTCAAAATTTTGGAATTAGAAGTTTTGTATTGACACAACAAAGTACTTTTAATGTTTGAAATAGAATTGAAAGATAGTATATTTATTTTAAGAAAATATAATTATTGTTGAACTGATTGATATACTTTTTTTTTTTTGGTAAAGAACTGATTGATATACTTTAATAAACTTGAACTTGAAATGGAAGATAAGGAATATAATTACATGTCTTAACTGATTAAAATTACAAAGGTAAAAGTTCAGTAATAAAATTAATAATTATTTTATATTTTATAATTTATTAGTTTTAAAAATTAGTCAATGGACCGAAATATGATTAAAGAAAATACTAATTATTATTCTTTTCATATCAAAACATCTATACTAATTGCAATTGATATTAGTTAATTTCACTATTAAGTATCAACACTTATTTTTAATATTTCATGAACTTTTGAAATATGTCAATGTAATGCAACAAAAACTGATCAACCTTATAATTTAAAAGTGAAAACTAATATTTTTTTTAAAGATATTCCGTGCATCGCGCGGATACTTATACTAATTTTATTTTAATTTAAAGAGCTTGTAATGAGATACTATCTTAGTATAATTTTAGTTGTTCTAAATTGTATGACCATGGTCAATTTTATTATTATCTAGCATATGTTATTATTTTATTTTCAATTTATGTGATTTTAATTTTTTTAAAATATTAATATGAAAAAATTAAACGTTTTATCAAATGTTTGTAATTAGTGACAAAATAATTTATCATTAAAGCTAACTTATAGCAACGATTAAATTATACTTTTCAAGACAAATATTTTCATCCTTAAATAAATTGGTTTGTCATAAGTTAACAACATTTAGGGACAAAAATAAATTTGTCTCGGTACCCTCTCTTTTGAATATAAATTAATTTCATATTTTATGAAAAATTGTCACAATTGTGATAATTTGCAGTGATAATTCTATGTTACCGGTAAAAGCAATTTTTTAGTGACAAAGAAAGATTTAACTACAAAAAATGGTTAACCTTTATTATCATAATAAATTTGTCACTAATTTATATATTTAAGGACGAAATATCTTTTTGTCTATAAAAAGTAGTCATTAGTGACGAGATTATATTTGTTCAACCACAAAATATATATAGTTTTAGAGACAACTGATGTCATCACTGATTGAACTAAGCAATTAGAGATAGTTAAATTTTGTCAGTATTAATAACCTTTTAGTGGCAAAATCATAATATTTTTATGACAAACAAATGCGTCACAAATGTTATGCATTTGGGGACGACGTTTTTTGTAGTTAATATAACTTTTTTTAGTGACGAAGCGCTAGAGCGCCTTTGTATACTTTTAGCGACCCACGTTTAGAGACACTTCTAATTGATGAATTTTTTTTCATCACACAAGATATTTTGAGACGAAATAAGATTTATAAGTGACGATCATTCATTCCTAATAATCAAATTTGTTGTAGTATTGTTGTTGTTGTTGTATTTATTGTTTATTTTTGAGAAAATGTCATGTTTCCACCCTGAACTATGCACAAAATTGTTGAGACACACTCGAACTTTAGGAGGGTCCAATTACCCTCTGGACTAATTAAAATCATATTTTTGGCAACCTTAGTGCCTACATGGCACATACGTGTGCCTACGTGAACCTTCAGTGAGTTGATTCACTGATGTGCCACGTGGTACTCAGGTTGCCAAAAATACTATTTTAATTAGTACAGGGGGTAATAGGACCCTTCTAAAGTTCGGGTGTGTCTCAGCAATTTCATGTATAGTTCAGGGTGGAAACAAAACATTTTTCCTTTATTTTTTCATTTAGCTTAATTGTGTTAGTATTCTATTTTTTCAATTAAAGTAGAATTCATTGTTGAATAAGGTTAGACTTACGTTTTCCTTTTCTTTTGAATTATACTTATGTACATTATGTTGAAATTTGTCACAAGAGTGTTATGATTAATTTTTTTGTTGAATTTTGAATGTATGTTATGTTTCGGTTTCAATCTATTTGTTTTAGTAGTATTGACATGCTATTTCACATTATTTTAGTAGTTAAAATTATCTTTTTGTCAAATGTTGAATAATTTTATGACATTATATGCATAATATTAAACTTTTTGTCCAACATGTATTTTCTAATGTTCTAAAAATCATGTACTTTTAGTTTTCATGATTAATTTTAGAGAAAATTCATCAAAACACTCCTAAACTTGTCCGCTAAACTTATTTAGGCCTTTAACTTCACTAACAATTATTTATCCCCCTTAACAACTTTATAGTGAATTAACTATCATCCCAAAATACATCACTGCAATATCACTGCCACATCACTGTCGCATAAAAAATTATTTCAATTTCATCACCCTCCTTCCTTCCCTTCCTTATCCTTCTCCATTTTTTCAATTTTCCCTTTATCTCCTTCCCCTTATTCTTATCTATCTTCCTCACTCAATAACCCTTTTTTACCCGCCACATTCAAAACTTTTCTAGAGCTTTTTTCTTGGATTTCAATTTTTGTGGATTTTAATTGACTTGATGAAACACAGGTGAAATTGGAGATAAGTTTTTGAGGGTTTTGTGATTTTTTGGTGTTTTGATTGAAAAAGCTGGAATCTTGAAGTTCTAATTTACTTGGGTTAACTTGGGGTTGTTTGATAAGTCTCAATTGCGATTTGACTTTTGAAGCTCTCTTTTCCTCTGTTAATTAATGATACCACAAGAGAAATTGGGATGGGAGTGACAGATTTAGTAGTTGAAGGAGGAGAAATTGGAGTGGGAGTTGGGTGGGGGATGCAGGGTTTGGTAGTTGAAGAAGGAGAATTTGGAACGAGGGTGGGGTAGGGATGGGGGTTGGAGGGGTTTGACAGAACAGGGTGGGGGTTAGATTGAGGGGAAAGTGGGAAGGAGAGAGGGAGTTTATTATTCCAATTCTTTATATATATATATATATATATATATATATTAGGGGATTCTTTTTTAAAAAAGCCAAGAATCACGTGTTTTTACTTATTTTTTTCAATGTCATGTCAGTCTTAAGGGTTGAAATTAATTCACTATAAAATTGTTAAGGGATAAATAATTGTGTGTAATTTAGAGCCAAAGTAAATTACGCGGACAAGTTTCGGGGTGAAATGATGTATTCTCTTAATTTAATTAAAAGAAATGATATACTTTCTCTTAATTTACTTAAAATATACTAATTTAAAAAATATATATTGATTATTTTAAATATATTAGTTAAGAACATATGTTTGTTAATTAATATATTTTCAAAAGACAATATATATTTTAAATACCTAATTTAATATCCTTTGTAAAGCCTTATTTGTCAAATATTAGTAATTTTTTAATTTTTTATAATTAATTAAAAATTTAATATAATCATGTGATTACACTTGTAATTGTATTGTGGCAAACAAACAAGTCATCATAATTACTAAACTTAATAATTACACAAATTCTAATTATCAGGTGGTTTTCTAAACAGATCCTTAAAGAATTCGGTATACTGAAATACAGAGAATGCAAAATGAATAAAGCGATACAATATACATTGCTTACAGCATTGACATGACAATATTAACCAAACATTTAACAATTGGCAATGTTATCATCTTGATATACAGTGCTTCCTTAATATTCGATGAGAGCACATATTTGTCCTGGAAGCTGGATCTCAAGGCGCTGCTAATCTCTTCTCATGACTTTTCGAGGAATGCCCAGAAAGAGTGTCTCATGTAGGTTGAAGATCTCTTTTGAGTATTCATCAGATTCTTGATCTTGGACGCTTCAAGTAAGCACTGACTGGTTAACTTGGCAATCCTTTGCTATTTCAAGATCCTTTACAAATGTCCTGAGGCAGCCATTGATAATGCGGGGTGCTGCCCCATCACAGAATCGTTTCGCAAGGTCAACAGCCTTCAAGAATGGGTGAACGAAATTATTTTTCAACTGCTCAGTGAGTGCTTAATAAACAAAGTGTAAGTGATGAACGGGATCAAAAGACGAGGAAAGATATTACAAGGGACGGTGGATTTAGGGTGGGTTATGCAGGTTCACTTGAACTGAGTACTTTCAGTTTGAAATATATATATATATATATATATATGTATCTACGTAGTTATTAAACTAGTTATGAGAATACCATATAAAAATATACAGGATTTCAGAAAAGTCAAAAAAATCTAAATAACTATTTAGAATATAAAAGATTAAATGAAACACAAGAAGATCCACATAAATTATATCTTCTAATCACGGTGATATCTTGCTTAGAAGCAAAATTAATAAGACATTTAATGTCAAGAAGAATTAGGTTTATACCACCTAATTATAATAAGATTAGATTTAAACCACCTAAATATAGCTTATCCAATGGATAAAGAAACAACTTTAAAATTATTACCAGAATTAAAGCAAGAGCTTAACTTGCGAAAAAAACGTTATGCATACAACTCATTTGCAGGAGTCTGTAAAAAATTATTCTTTCAAAAGAAAATTATATTTGATCTAGAACAAGAAAGAGTATAAGTTAGAACATAATTTGTTTAGATGAGTAATAAAAAAATCTTAGAAAAACTAGATGATCTCCTAGAAATGCAAAAGCATATAGTCCTTAAAATAAATCTAATAGAAGAAGAAATTAAAATCCTTAAAGATAGCTCACCAGCTAAAATAAACAATTTTATTGAAAAAGCTAACACTTCTAATAAAGAATTAGGAAAAAGAATTAGGGATGAAATCTTTATTCCAAGAAATTCCAACAAAGGAATCTATCAGAAAGGAAGTCTTGATGAAAAAATTATATCTAATTTTCTCAAAAAAAAAACAGAGAAGAACTAGAAAAACTTGAGGAAATCTCAAAAATTTCTAAAACTAAAAATATAGAAGAAGCCTCAACCTCTAAAACCAAAATAAAAGATCTTAGAGAAATAAAAGAAAATGAATGAACTAGACGAACTAATCTATGCTCTAGAACTTGATCTTAATGATCAAAACTACCGTGTTCACACAAATCATGGGGATACCGGAGGACCCCAAGGAAACTTTAGAGATCCTAAACAAGAAGGAAACTCGTTCGGCGAGCCAGTACCAAGGAGTAACTTCCTACCTAAATCTAAGAAATGGAAAGACTATAATAGTCAATACCACATAAATTCTAAAGCTAAATTTATGCCAAATAGACTCCCAGCAGGAGACGCTGGATCTACCCAGTTCCTTGATTTGGACTGTAAAAGAGAACCTGGAGAATTTCTAGATTTATAGGCTCAGAACCTAGAATTATTCTTTATCCTAGGTAAAGGAAGCAACTAATCTGATGAAGAGAAATACTTGATAGCCACAAACACCTTCATAGGAAAGGTAGACAATTGGTTTAGAAGAGTATCAGAAGAATCTGAAAAAATATTCAAAATAGAAGTCATAGAAAAATTTAAAGAATCAACTAGAGCAGGAATAAATCACATAGTGAGATATATAGGATTCGAATTCCTAGGAAGCCAAGGAGATATTTCTAAAGGAAAAGAAAAGCAAAGATTGCTTGCTGCAGAATGGTTAGAAAAACTTCAAATTTGTAAGATGAAGTATATTCAAGAATACTTGCGAGTTTGAAACATACTACTACCAGTTATACGATAGTAGTAAAAACATGACTCCATATATTGAAAAATATTATCAAAAGCTACCAGGATATTGGGCAAGCTATTTTAGAGAAGAATATGCTAGAGAAGATCAAACATATGACTCTTTAGGAAGAAGGATTTCCTTCCTTAACCAAAGACTTAGCCAACTCTGTATGTTACATAATATGCAAAGAAAAGCTAAAAGAATTGGTACTCAAATTTAATGCGAAGACACAGAAGCAGCATCTTAGTGGGGATGTCATGAAAGAAATTCTTTAAAAAGAAAAGAAAAACCAAAGGATTAATAGAAAGGAAAAATATTTCTAAGAAAAATTATGTACCTAGAAAAAGGTACTTTAAAAAGCGAAGAAATTTTAAGAAGAAATCAACTGATAAATGCAAATGCTATAATTGTGGAGAAGAAGGCCAAAAAAGTTATGAATGTAACAAGAAAAGAGTAAAAACATCTAAAATAAATAGAGAAGAAATTGAGTCAAACTTAGAGTCAGTTTCGTCTATTAAAAGTGAAGACTTTTATGTAGAACTCTATGAAGAATTCTCAGAATCTAGTACCGATTCAGAAGAATGAATCAAGAAATTGAAAATGTAGAAGAAACCACTCAGGTTATAGAAACTGGAGAAAATCAGCGAGGATATGCCTTAAAAGCAACATTTGATGGAGAATTATTAAGAAAAATCCAAGGATTAAAATTCAATCTTCGAACAAAAGATAGTATATTCAATAGATTACAAAGAACTTTTTCAAGAAATAAAATCTCTTATCATGAATATCAGGAAATTGAAAAAGTAATTGAAGTAACTCAAACTACTGGTAGACATAAGCTTAACTGATTAACAAAGCCTATGATCGACCAAATTTTAAGAAAAATTCCAGAAAGGAATAGGAAAAAGATGAATTATGTTCATCTTGGAGGAATCCAAATAATGGTTAAATCCACTTTTAAAGAAGGAATAGACTGTCCAATAGTAATTAACCTTTCAGATGAAAGATTCATTAATACCAGAGAAGGGAACTTACGTATTGTTGAAGGAAATAGTTACGAATGTTAAAAAATGGTAGAATTACCAATACAACTTGAAACAATTAGAATAAGAGTTCCTTGCTATATTAGTAGTCATGAAAATGATTACAATATAATTTTAGGAGGAACATTTCTTAATAGCTTGGATCAATACAATATCCAAAAATAAGGAATCCAAATAACCTTAGGAAATGAAACTTGTTTTATTCCTAAAATCTAATGCCTAAAGAAACCTCTTTTAGAATATCAGTAGTCGTAGAATTTACAACCTGCGAAACAAAACTAATTTCTTGTTGTCAAATAGATAAAGGCTCCGAAGCCAGTTTAGCAAAATCCTTTTTAATAAAAAATTAGGATATTAATAATACTAATACCTCTGTTATTGGTATTACAGGAGATAAAGAAAAATTAACACATGAAAAAGAAAATGTAGAAATAATTTTGAGATCCAAAATTGTTTCTATAAAATATGTTTTTGCATACGATAAGCTTGAAACTGATTTGTTATTAGGAAATGATTTTATACAACAGTTTCAAAATTATCACCAAACAATATACATGGTTAGTTTCAAAACCCCATTTAATCAATTTATAAAAATCCCAAGGAAAACATAACCCTTATATTTTGATAAAAGAAAAGGGAATCTTTAAAAGAAAATTTTTAGATACCCCTAAAAACTATTCTTATAAATGTCTCAACCTAGAGAAAATAAAACAAGACTTACAAGTGTCTTATGGAGAAAACCCATCAGAAAAATAGAATAATAATCATGAAAAGGCGATCTTAACTCTTAAAGACCCTAGTATTATCATACGAGTTAAACCAATGCTTTATAAGGAAAAAGATAAAACTGAATTTAAAATTTAGATACAAGAACTCCGTAATTTTAAATTAATAAAAGCGAGTAAAAGTCCACACACTAGTCCTATATTTATGGTAAGGAACCATGCGGAACAAAAAAGAGGAAAAGCTCGAATGGTTATAAACTACAAAGAGCTAAATAAAAATTGTGTTTTTGATGGATATTTTATCTCAAATAAAAACAATTTAATTAACCTTGCTAAAGGAAAAAACTACTTTTCAAAATTCGATTGCAAAAGCGGATATTGGCAAATTAAACTTTCAGAGGAATCAGTTCCTCTAACAACATTTAGAGTCCGTTTGGATAGGATTAAAATCTAGTCAAATCAGCTTTTAATTTCTTTTTTAGCTTTTTAAAGTGTTTGGTAAAACTAAAAAATGCTTAAAAAACTAAAAACTGATTAAAAGAATAAAAATGTGAGAAGCTGGGTACCCCAGCTTTTTGCTTTTTAGATTAAAATTCTTTTAGGTTTGACCAAAACATTTACCTTTTTATCCCTTATATTTTCTTTCAATTCCAACAATATCCTAAACTTTTAGCCCTTAAACATGTAATTTTTTTTCTTTTTCTCTTTGCCGCTTCGCTTCATCTCTTCCCTCAAATTTCTTCTTCATCTTTCTTCTTTGTTTTCATCGAATCCATCATTAATCAGAGGTTTGTTCAAAAATTTTATTTTAAAATTAAAAATTATAAATAATTCACCTTATTTATGGTGTTAACAACTTTAAGGACATTTAAATCATTTTAACAACAAAAAATTGCTTAACATCACTTGTTTACCAAACGCATCAACAACTTTTTTCCAGTTTCAAAACTTTTATTCAAACACTTATCTGCTTAATTTATAAATACTTATTTTAAGTATTTAATCACTTAAGCTAAAAAGTTATTTCTTTAATCCAAACAGGCTCTTAGTACTCCTAATGGGCATTATGAATGGTTAGTAATGCCGTTTGGACTAAAAAATTCACCACAGATTTTTCAAAGAAAAAAGGATCGAATATTTTCTGAAAAGAATTTCCTAATTGTCTACATAGATGATATTTTAGTCTGTCCAGAAATCTACCAAGAACACTTACATATTTGAAAGAATTTTCAAATATTTGTGTTAAAAATGAAATTGTTCTAAGCCAAAAGAAAGCAGAGATAAGCAAGAATGAAATAGAATTCTTAAAAATAATAATTTCAAAGAATGGAATAGAGTTACAATCTCATATTTCAAAGAAAATAACTGAATTTCCTGATAAACTAACAACAAAACAAGAAATACAAAAATTTCTTGGATGTTTGGATTATGCAGGAGAATTTATTCTGGATCTTGCAAAGAAGAGAAATCCTTTGCAAAAACTCATTCGAAAGTCAAATCAACTTGGATGGACTAATGAACATACTCTTTGTATTCAAAAATTAAAGGAAGAATGTGCTAGGCTACCAAAGCTTAGATTACCAGAACCAGAAGATAAGTTGGTTTTACAAACTGATGCTTCTGACTATCATTGGGGAGCATTGTTACAAACAGATTTAAATGAAATCTGTAGATATACCAGTGGAACATTTAACGAAACTGAAGTTAACTATTCCACAAATGAAAAGGAATTATTAGCGGTAATAAAAGGAATACGAAAGTTTTCTGCATTTTTATTACCAAAACCATTTGTCGTTAAAACAGATAATACACAAATATCAGGATTAATATTCAATAAACTACCTTCATAACCACAATAAAGAAGGTTACATAGATGGCAGGTATTATTGTCATTTTACACTTTCAAAATTGAAAATGTTAAAGGATCTGACAATGTTTTTGCAGATTTTCTTTCAAGAAACGTCCAATATGGACGATGCACTCAAGTACTGATCAACAGAATATGACAAAAAATAAATAACATTGACGATGCCATAAATGAAAAAAGCAACATGTTCGAAATCTGAGACGTTGTAACCTTGTCTAAAAAGGCAATAAAATTGCAATTTGAATTGAGTCGGCTTAACACTGATCAAGCTGAAAACATGCCAGAATTCCAACTCCTATGCGAGCATCTGGAAACCAGACTAAAGGGACGACAAGTAATCCCTAACAAAGTGGCAGGAGATGTCCCACTAGCACCTAGTGCCAAAAACATCTCGATGGTAAGCAACCCGGATATGCCGATAAACGAGTCTTTGGATAAAGCCAAAAGTCGAGCTAACAAAGTGGCAAGAAATGTCCCACTAGCACCTAGTGCCAAAAACATTTCAACAGTAAGCACGGATATGCCGATGGCCGAGTCTTCGGACAAAGCTAAAAGCCGAGCACAAACACAGAAATTTTTCTGAAGTAATAAAATCAGTAAAAACTGAAACAATCTCTGAGAAATCAGAAAAAAGGATTAACTTTTCCTCAGGAAAGCAGTTTATTTCCTTTCAGGTAAGGAAAATTCACCCGAAGGAAGAAGAATACATAAATTTCACAAAAAGAATATACAATCTCCCAGAAACCTGTGGAGAAACTTTTGGAGTTATCGAAACAAAGAGCTTATATCCAAGGATTTCTATATTCCCAGGAGGATCGGCTGATTTCACGACCAAATCATTTGAATTTGGTTACTTAGACCGTGTTTATTCAAAACCAGATCTATTTGAACTGGAAGGACTACCAATACATTTGACTAGTTCAATAAGAAATTACGCCAAAGAGGAAACTATTTATTGTAGATTTTACAGCATAGCTATGGAATTTCAAGATGATTAATTATATTTTTTCACTTTTAATTATATAACAGTGGAGAAATTAAGAAATTTTAATATCAGCGCCACAGGAGTTGATAAAAAGGTTTCATATTTTAATAAAAAATGGATCCAAACCAGGAGAGCTTTAGGGATGAAGGCCGTCTATCACATCCTTAAAAATAAATATGAGGAAAATTACAAGGTCCTAAACAGGGATACACACTGGATCCTTATGACCAAAGGAAAATCAAAATCAATAGTCCTAAGGGATAAAATTGCTAAATTTGAAACACACCAATTTCCAGCCACTCCAGCAACATGGAATATGGCATGAAAATTTTTGGAACATAGACATCTCAAGAAGAATGATGGCGAAAGCTCATCAACGATCGAAGAAATGTAAACCACAGCTGTAAAGATGAAGCCAACAATGGAAGAAAAGACGTAAAGCAAAAGCATCTACGTTAACATAATTGTCGGCACCAGACGACAAAATGATAACGAAGAATGAACTCCACGGTCCAAAAAGTAGCCAATCAGATGAAAGAGGAATCTTATCTCTTATCTTATCCTTCTAAGATGACAAGGGACCAAACGATAAATAGAAGATCTCTGAAGGATGACCCGAAGAAAAATAAAAATTATAATTCTACCCCTCCTTGTATCTATAAAAGGAGAGATAGAAACTCATAGAAGACGACTACATTTCTCTGAATATCTCTTTCTTAGAAAATGCTAGGTATCTTCGATATGAGTGAGTGAGAAACACTTCTCCTGCAAGGGAAAAGTAACAAATAGTTTGTGTAAAAGTATAAGGAAGATCTAATTAAAGATTTTTCTTAAGTTGTAATATCTTCATGAAATAAGAAAAAGTTTGTTTTATATCTTTTGTCATTCTTGTATATTGGCGATAAATGAAGGTTGCGATCTTCAGCCTCGGCGGAGGAAGGACGGCACAGTAGCCTGAGACAGTGAGTCGCAATAGGCTAAATAGTTCTTCATAGCCGGAAGGTGAAACACTGCAGTGTTGATACAGCTAATATAGAAAGAAAGTCGAAAGTTATATACCTAAACTCTATCATTTCAAGAAGTTATTAACATAAGAAAAATCTATCTTCATATCTACTTTATACATTCATACATATTATGTGTTACTAAGTACCTACAGGGAATATAAAAATTATGAATAATTTATTCTTTATCATCATGAAAGTGGTACAGCCACAATTAAAGAAATATAGGAAAAGGTTTTGGGAATCCAAAACAATTATAGAAACCATTAACAGAGACATGACAAATTTGCGAAATTATCTTCGTAAAATCTATCGGTTAAAAATTCCTCATTCAATCAATTCTAAAATTAACAGGTTTAAAATACTATTACTTGGAGCTCTAGATAGAAATCGTGCTCTAAAGAACACACAGGTTATTCTGTTAAAAAGATATAAGGTTAAGATAAAGAAATACGTTCTTTATACTGCCTAATGAGTTATTACACTATTTTCTTAGATGAAAAAACACTAATCACCATTTTAAAGGTGATAAAATTAAATACAGATTTACAAGAAAAAATTCTTGAAAAAATTATAGATCATCTTGTCCAAGAACAATGATCTATTCATGACTATTCATATGTGGATAGTGATGATGATCCATACTATTGGTATGATGATGATTATTTCACTGATTAAGTGAATAAAAATTCCACATGCACACCCTGTTTGCGAAGGAGCATGGCCCGTGTCAGCACGGGCCCAACATTAAAATATTTATTTGTCTTTTCAATCTTCATATATTTAAATAAAAAATTTTAATAAAAGAATTGCATATGTTTTCTAGGATTCATCCGGAATCTAGCATGAGTTCAACATATGTTATTTTAATATGTATTTAGATAATTTAAATTGTTAACTATTGTAATTTATAATTTTTTTTTGTAATTTGGAAATTAATATACATTATTTTTCTTGTCCAAATTTTTGTGGCATTGATAGTCAATTATATTTTAAAAATAATTTAAGTTTTTAATTATTGTGATTTATAATACTTTTCTTCTATTCCAATTTCAGTGACACTAATATAATTTCAAGAGTCGACCAAATATTTTGTATCTTTTAAATTTTTTAAGTTGTTAATTATTGTGATTTCTAGTATTTTTCATGTAATTTTTTTGAAATATATAGCATATTAAATTATTTTTAGATATTTTAAGTTGTTAACTATTGTAGTTTATAATACTTTTTATGTAATTTTTGAATAATATATGCTACTCTCCTTGTCCAGAGTTTTGTGTTGACGATAGCCAATTATATTTTTTAAATAATTTAAATTTTTGATCATCGTGATTTATAATATTTTTTCTATCTCAACTTATGTGGCACAATGCTTAAATGACCATAATAATTAATTAGGGTGATATGGTAAAATCATGACTGAAGCAGCGAAGCATAAATGTCTTAAATGACTTACAACAACTAATTAGAAGTGACAACGAAATTACTATAAAAATATTGTGAAAAATTTAAGTGAACCTCATATAAGACGTCAAGTTAATTTAAAACATCAAGAGTTAATTTATCATTTTTATATCTATTTTATTTTTATTAAATATTATTAATTTTTTAATACTTAAATGACTTATAGTAATTAATTAGGGGTGATATTTAGTAAAACTATAGTTGAAGCAGTTGAAGCAGACATGTCATAAACGTCTATTTTTCTTTTTTTAATTAAATATTATTAATTTTTCAATACATAAGTGACTTATAATAATTAATTACGGGTGATACATTAAAATCACGATTGAAGCAGTTGAAACAGAAATCAATCAACTTTTTAATTTTTTTTGTTAATTATTGTTATTTACAGTACTTTTTATTTCATTTTCAAACAATATATGTTGCTTTATACCTTCTTCTGTCCCGTCCCAATTTATATGGCACTAATATAATTTTGATAGTCAATCAAATATTTTATGTTGACATATCATTTTGTAATTCTTAATTTTCTAATACATAAATGACTTATAATAAAGGGTGATATAGTAAAATCATCATTTGAAAGACAACAATTTAATTTAAAACATCAAGAGTAAATTTCACATTTTATGTCTATTTTATTTTTTATTAAATATTATTTATTTTCTTAATACCTAGATGACTCATAATAATTAATTAAGAGCGATTCATTATGTTATTACTATAAAAATTAATATAATTTTATCATATCCAATAGTAATCATCGATAACTCACCGGAGTAGTATATTAATTAAATACGGGATGCTATATTATGCATATACAAAATATGATATTATTAAACATTATCGGATAGTGCATTATATTTATCTTTCACAATAATAAAATTTTACTATATATTTTTCTTTATTTCTTTTTAACTTAATACATATTGACCCAACACAAATTCTAAGAAAATATTCATTAGAAATTTATTTTATTAAATTAAGTTTATTAATTTTGTACTTTAAAAGTTTAAAGTTAAGTTTAAAAATTAGTATTTCTATATAAGAAAAAAATATTTTTAAATTTTAATTTACTAAAATAAATAAATAAAAAGATTAATTTTCTATATAAAAGTCAATTAAAATAATAAAATTGATTTACTTTAAATATTTAGTTGCAATTAATTAAGATAATTTTTTATTTTGTCATGATTTATGCAAAACCGATAAAATTTTGAGAGTTGAATAGAACTTTTATCTATTTTTAAAAAAGTATTTTAACTTGTTAATTATTTTGATTTATAATAATTTTTACGTAATTATCAAATAATATATTTACTCCTTGTGTCCCAATTTATGTGGCTTCGATACAATTTTGAGAGTCAACTAAAATTTTTATATATCTTTTAAATATTTTAAGTTGTTAATTATTATGATTTGCAGTATTTTTTTTTTATCTCAATTTATGTGGCATTGCTAAAATAGTGAGAGTCAATAAAATTTATGTCTTTTAAATATTTTAAGTTATTAATTATTGTGATTTGTGGTAACAAATTAGTTTTAGACATGATAGCCAATTAAATAAATAAAAAAATTTTACTTCCAATATGTAGTTATAGTTAATTAATATAAATTAATAGAATATATTAAATATTTAAACCATTATGATGAAACAATGGAATTATTATATATTGGGGCATGATATGTAATTAAGTGGAAGTAGGTGGGTTTTTTGGTAATTACATGAGGGGTCGAAACCACCTCTTCTATATAATCGAATACAAATATATCTATAATCTATAATATATTAAAAGTGTGAACACCCTTAGAAAAGTGATTTGAACTTTTTACCCTTCATTAAAAGACTCTTCTTTAAACAAAACTGTCTTTTCACTATTTTTTTAATTTATTATTTAATTATTTTTATTATATTAACTAGACTTCCTAAAATATATGTGAACCTAAAATATATGGTTGGAGAATTAGTTAATGTTTTCCTTTCTACTAGACTTTCTAAAATATATGGGACTCTAAAATATATTGTAGGAGAATTAATTAATTTTTTTTCTAATGTTCAATTAAAAAAATACTTCTAAAATATGACTCTATTAATGAAATACTTCTATAAATATTGAGATGTACGTTATTGTCAGCATAATAGAATTCAACATGTGTGTGTGTATGTGTGTGTGTGTATATATATATATATATATATATCATTTGTTTTCATTCAAAATCATTCTTTAGAGTCAAAATTTTTCGCCTAGACAAGAATTAGTTGGATCAAACTCGAAGCTTTGTGATCACTATTATATTTTTTTTTATAGTTTACAGGTCAGTTGGCTTTGAAGAATTTCTTGTGTGAAGGTGAAGTTTAATTGTATTGTTTGATATCTTTATTATCTTATTGTTTTAACGTGAGTCAGCTTTAAATTATTTTTTTTAGGTAAAGATTAGATTTAATTATATTATCGTAATATCTCTATTAGTTTGTTATTTTATAGTAGTTTACAGTTCGTAGATGAATTTCGATCGACTTTGAGAAAATTTTGTGTATAAAATTTAAGTTTAATTGTATTGTTTTGATATCACTTTTATCGTATTATTTTGTTGCAGTTTACAGGTGATAGATAAATGTTGGTCGGCTTTGAAAAAAAATTTTATGTAAAAGGTTAGGCTTAGTTGTATTATTTTGCTATTTCTATTATCGTATTATTTTGTTATTATTTACATATGGTAGATTAGTGTCGAATGATTTTGAGAAAATTTTTGTGTGTAAAGATTAAATTTAATTGTATTATTTTGATGTCTCTATCATTGCATTATTTTGTTATAATTTACAGATAATAGATGAATGTCGATCGAATTTTAAAAATATTTTTAGTAAAAATTGGGTTTAATAAATAAATTCTCTATCTTTATATACTCAAAAGATATTAAATTTAATTATTATATTCACCTTTATTAATTAAACAAATATCCTATTTAATGTAATGTTTAAACTCATTAAAGTGAGGTACACGCGCAGGGTGCGTACACCTAAACTAGTATATATATATATATATATATATATATATATATATATATATGGGTTATTTCTTGGTTTCATTGAGTCATCAATAACTCAATTATTTTTAGACAATAGTAGATAGAAACAACGCTTGTAAGCAGTACTACTAAAACCAAGAAATATCGGTTCGCCTGTAATCATAATATCTCCATATAACATTCGCCTCACTGATGATAAGACTTGTTTTAAATAACCAAGAAATCCCCGAGGCCCAATGTCGCACAATTTTGAAAGCTTTTATATGAGGCAGGGTTCAAAGCAATGGCGTGCACGTAGCCCACACATCACAAACTGCTCTCTTGCCAGTAGACCAAAACCCTGAGAGCTTGATGATAGACTATCATCGCGTGCAAGTGTCATGCAGTATATAGACAACTCAACAAAAAGAGAATTTTAAGTCGTTTCAAATCCACAAGTGGAATCATTATGAAACCATTCACATCATTTATGAAAGACAATAGTTGCAAGCAGGTTTCATGAAATATATAGGTAACTCAACAGAAAGAATTTTTGAGTCGAAATCAATATGAGGAATCACTACGAAACCATTTGCATCTTTGACTTAGCTCCATTCCCATACTTTTTCAAGTTTCACACTAAACAACCTCAATTGAAAAGCTCTTCTAAAGTTGATTAACAGAAGGTAAAGAAAGGATGCAAGAAGAAACACTTTGCCTCTCATCTTTCCATGCATAGAAAATAGGGACGTCAAAAGTCCAGTTATTCAAGACTAGTCCAAAATGTTAGTGAGAGAAAAATACCTCATTGATGACAATCTGGTGCCGTGTTCCTATTACTGATATTTCAGACATTGCTAAATGAAGAATTGAAAGCTCCAGGATCCTGCCTGCTGGCTCATTCTGGAAGAAATATTCATGACATTAGCGATGGGCATATTAACAAATACTGTCTTCTGAAGATCCCCAAAAAAAATGCAACCTTAAACGAGGATGGTTCTATCTGTACTGGTAGACTATTCACAGAACAAAAAACAAAGAACTATTTGAAAATTGGAGGGAACAAAAAGGATATTGCTAATTCTATTTTTTTTTTTTGCAAATTTGTCATTTGTAGGGCTGTGTACTTATTGGATACAGATCACACGTTGACTGAAAAATTAAACATTCCTAGCTTTTACACATCGATTAAGTGAAGATCTCTTGATTAAACATTCCTAGCTTTTACACATCGATGAAGTGACGATCTCTTGATCTCTACTCATTAAAAGCATATATAAAATTATTAATCATAAATTGTTCCTTTTCACTTGAATTTAAACAAAAACCTATCCGTTGCTAGAATTCATATATTTCCTCCTGTCCCTACACTCAACAACCACACAACATCAGAAATCCTATCACGTATTGAGACTTAGAACACTACTGATATAATAAGAGCTATAACTTATCCAAAAATTACTAAATGACAAAGAGGTGGATTAAATTTCTATCATCATTTAAAAGAATCGGCAGACGCAAACGGAAGTTTTGGCTATTGAACTATACTTAATCTACAGCTCATTTAACCTTGATTTCATGCAATACAATCAAAGTCGGTTTTATCCAATAAGTTGACCTAATTGAGAGGGAGTTTAACGGTCTCTTTGGTTTTCATTGCCACTCAATTTTTCTTTCATTGCCGCCTCCGCTATCTCCTGAAATTACTCCCTCACACTCTGTAACCCCAACTCAATATGTAGATAGTCTGAAAGTGCTTGGCAAGATGGTAGAGAAAGGAGAGCAGGACAATGCAAGTGGAATTGCACATATTCACTTGTTGTTTTTTCGGGTTTAGTAAAATCTGTATTTTTTCAAAAATAACTTCAAACACATGTTCAAATTAACAAATGAACAATCAAATGAAGTTTAAACTCTGCATTTACAACTTTGAACTTTTAACTATAAGTTCAACCCAACTTATGAACAACCAAAAATGAAGTTCAAACTATTTTCTTGAAAATAGAAGAAATCAAATGTTAAGAACTTCAACACAAGTTCAACCAACTTATGAACTGTCAAAATGAAGTATCAAGAGTTTCAACCACAAAGTTCAAACCATTGAAGAACTATCAATATGAAGTTCAAACTGTTTTCTGGAAAAACTGTAAAACCAACTTTAAGAAAAAGAGATGAAACAGAAAGATTCAAGCCCATTGAATTCACGGAGTTCTTAAGGAAACTATTCCCCTCAAGTATCCGAGGTTATGAAATATATCCTCCCAGGATAAAATGAATCACTTCGACAGAATAGCGGTACCTCAAATTCTGTCGAACTACGAAAGCACTCAATGACAGCAAATCGCACTAGGGTTTTTTCAAGAAAGAGGAGTATTAAATTTCATATCTATACCTGAGGAAAAATTCAGGTATTTATAGCCATCAGGGTGTTGCTTTATGAAGAGAAGCAATAGTTCAGAAAGGTATACCCCTTCATAAAAGTGCAACTCTTTGGAAAAGTCACAACCCACTGGAAAGGTCATAACCATCCAAACTGAAAAGGTGCATATTCAAATTGCATTCTTTTTCTTAGTGTCTTTTCAAAAAAACACATTCTTTTTCTATTCACACCTCTTAAAAACCCAACAATCTCTCACATGAATGGGGAATGACTATTTTATAAAAAATTTACGGACAAATGTGTGATTTACAAGCAAAGACTAGTTGCATTTGGATAAGTGGGTTTCCATTTGAACTTTCCGTAGTAAACTTGCATCGGATGCACTCGGTCAATCAGTAGATGTTATATCTTTGAATAGTCGAGCTTTAATGTACGCCTAGACAATACAAGTCATACAACCAGTCTTTTACAGTTTATGGTTCTCACGATTTTGTTCGTTTCATGAACACATCCTGGTTTCATGAGAGCTTAGAGAATAGGCCTTTACTAAGATTCCCCTTGAAGCGACTTCCACTTCATCCTCATATACGCGATTTCTAAACGTTTAATCCTATAGATCAAACTATTTGGTCAAACTTGCCAAACTTAAAAACCATTAAAGCTTAGATCATAGGCCTTATCCTTGTTTCTTGAACATTGTCTTCACCATGAGAATGAGTTGAGTATATTGACAATATTGAACTGTCAGTCACAACTTTGTTTGATCTTCTCCAACCTAGCTCTTGGGATCTCCAGTCTGCTAGGTAGAGTTACCACCATGATGACTTGTTCTAAGTCGTAAACCCATTCCCTTCAATGATATCTCAACTCCCTCTTCAGATAGGCCTTTTGTAAGTGAATCCGACACACTATCCTTTGACTTCACATAGTCAACCGTGATAATTCCACTAGAGAGTAGTTCTCTAACGGTATTTTGTCTCTGTCTTATATGATGAGATTTATCGTTATACATCATGCTCCCCGCCCAACCTATTGCCGTTTGATTATCACAGTATCACAGTGTATGCATACTGGTGCCAGAAGTTTGGGCCAATAAGAAATATCTTTTAAGAAATTTCGGAGCCATTCAGCTTCTTCACCAGCTTTATCTAACGTGATAAATTCAGATTCCATTGTAGAGCAAGCAATACATGCCTGTTTGGATGATTTCCAAGAGACTCCTCCTCCACCTAAAGTAAATACATATTCACTCATAGATTTTAGTTTATTCGATCCGGTAATCCAATTTGCATCACTATATCCTTCAATTACCACTAGATATTTGTTATAATGCAAAGCATAGTCTTGAGTATGTTTTAGATACCCCAAAACTCTTTTTATTGTCATCCAATGAGTTTAATGGGCTTACTAGTGTACCGACTCAATTTACTAATAGCATATGCTATGTTTGGTCGCGTACAAGTCATGATATAATCAAACTTTCCAACACTCTTACGTAGTCCAACTGTGAGTCACTTTCATCTTTATTCTTTTAAAGTGCAAAGCTCACGTCTAACGGAGTTTTGGCAATACTAAAGTTCAAATACTTGAATTTGTTAAGTACCTTTTCAATGTAATGAGACTATGACAACACCAACCTTTGTTTCATCCCTAACATCACATCCGCAACTCCAGGGTCCTATATATTAAACTTGCTCTCAAGCATTCGTTTCGTTGTGTTTATGTCAGAAATGTCTCTACTGATGATCGACAAATCATCCATATACAAACAAATAATGACTTTGTGATTTGGAGTGTCTTTTATATATACACGTTTATCACATTCATTTATCTTAAAACCGTTTGCCAATATGCTTTGGTCAAACTTTGCATGCCACTGTTTGGGTGTTTGTTTTAGTGACTTAACAAGTTTGCACACTTTCTTTTGTTTACCAGGAACCACAAAATCCTCAGGTTGTTCTATATAAATTTCTTACTCCAATTCTCCACTTAAGAATATTGTTTTCACATCCAGTTGATGGATTTCAAGACCATACACCGCCGCTAAGGCAAGTAATATCCGAATGGACGTTATCCTTGTTAAAAGCGAGTATGTATCAAAATAATCAAGGCCTTCTTTTCTTTTTGTCTAAAGCCTTTCAATACACGTCTTGCCTTGTCTTTGTCAATAGTACCATCAACTTTCATTTTTCTTTTGAAGATTCATTTAGAATCTACAGGTTTATTTCTTGGAGAAAGATTAACCAACTCCTAAGTATGGTTTCTCAAGATTGAATCAGTCTCACTATTGGTTGCCTCTTTCCAAAAGGAAGCATCCGAAGATGATATCGCTTCTGTAAACGTTTGAGGCTCATTTTCAAGAAGAAATGTTACAAAATCTGATCTAAAGGAAGTTGATATTCTTTGACGTATACTACGCGTTGGATTCTCATCATTAAGAACATTCCCATTTAGTTCATTTCGAGGTCGTTTAGACCCTCCACTAGATTGCTTATGTCCAGTTTTATACGGATAAATGTGTTTAAAGAACTCAACATTATTTGATTCAATCATCGTATTTTAATTGATATTCGAATGTTCGGATTTATTAACTAAAAATCGACATGCTTTACTCTTCTAGTATATCCAGTGAACACGCAGTCCACAGTCTTAGGTCCTATTTTTACCCTTTTAGGCATAGGAACTTGGACTTTCGCTAGACACCCCACACTTTGAAATATTTCAAGTTGGGTTTCTTTCCTTTTTATTTTTCATATGGAATTGAATGTGTCTTAATATGGGGCACTCTATTGAGTATTCAGATTGTTGTAAGGATAGCTTCCCCCTCATAAGTTTTGCGGTAAACCAAACATATGAATAAGACATTTCATCATTTCCTTCAATGTTCGATTTTTCCTTTCGGCAATCCCATTTGATTGAGGTAATACGGAGCAGTAGTTTGATAGACAATTCCATTTTCTACGCGTATCGTCGCAAAAGGAGATTCATATTCTCCACCCATATCATTTCTTTATCGTTTTGGTCTTTTCATCCAACTGATTTTCAACTTCTGTTTTATATTGCCTAAACGCATATATTGCTTCATCCTTACCATTTAGCAAATAACTATAACAATATCTAGTGCAATCGTCAATAAAATTTATAAAATACTTTTTCCACCACGAGATGATCTTGACTCCATATCACAAATATCTCTGTGGATTAACTATAAGGGATTGAAATTCCTTTCAACAGACTTATACGGATACATAGCATACTTAGATTCCACACATATTTGACACTTTGATTTATTGCACTCAAAGTTAGGCAACACTTCCAAACTAATTAGTTTTCACAAGATTTTGTAATTGACATGTCCTAAACGACAATATCACAAATCATTTGACTCTAGCAAGTAAGAAGAAGCCTCAACTTTCTTCATTTTAACAACCATTACATCAAGTTTGAAAAGGCCCTCATTGAGGGAGCCCTTTCATACATATATTTCATTCTTGCTTAATACAACTTTCTCCAAAACAAAGACACACTAAGAAGTGTTGTCGATACTGAGTACTTCCTAATCGTAGGAACATGGAGAACATTGTTGAGAGTCAACACCTGCCAGAAGTCATTTTTAGGAATATCTTCCCATTTCCTTCGACCTTGACTGCTACATTATTTCCCATGAAGATCACTTTTTTGGGACTAGTGATATCATAAGTAGCAAAAGCTTCTTTGTTCGTGCAAACATGTCTAGTGGATCTTGAATCAAACCACCATTCATTTGGATTTCCAACTAGATTGCTTTAAGTGATCGTAGCACACAGATTTTCATTTTTACCATTGTTTCCAACATTCTTATTTGATCTCTTTTTTTGTTCTTATTCAGAACCTGACTATTTAGAGATTTGTGGCCAACATTACAATTGTAGCACTTGCTTTTGAATGTTTCTTGTTCTGCTCTATCTCTTGTCCAGAAGATTTCTTCATCTTCTTATTATTTGGAGCATCATCCTTAACAGGATTTGTAACCATCATTGATGATTTTTCGTTCAACTCATTATTTTCTTATATCTTGGGACGACTCACAAGATTTTTCAAACCAAACTACTAATTTTCAATCATTAGTTTTTTCCTCGAATATGAGGATCTATACCTATGAACATTTGCATTTCAAGTTTAGTCAGCCAAATGACACCATTTGCTGCCATCTTTAAAGTTCACACCAAAATATTTTTTTCGATTTCTCTATTGTTTCCATTGCTAGAGCAATATTTGAACGACTTAATGACGCAACATTGGTTGCCATTAGGACATTACCATTCACAACCAAATCAATTTATTGTTCAGTTTCATTTGTCATTTTTCTATCAATCTTTGCCATACACTTTTGTATTTCAGAATACTAACAATAAAGACTTTAATCTTTATCCAACTTATTTCTAGTCAACGATGAAGTTTTTATATCTTCAAATCATCAACCGAATGAATTTTGAAACCTGACGATTTTTTTTATGACTTCAAATCAGAATCAAATTCAAACAAAGTGAAAATCCATAGGTTTTAAACTCCAGAAACCAATATAGAGAGTTTATCGAATCGGTGAAGTTTTTATATTCTTCCAATCGAATTCCCACATTGATTTCTCGGTGAAGTTTTTATATTCTTCTAACCAAGAGAGTAGAAATAAAAGAATTTTAGTCTCCACAAAATCAGACCCAATATAGATTAACTAAGTACATGATTTATAAATGGTAATAATTTTTTTTTCTTTCTTTCACCAAACAAGCATAAAAAATAAATGTTTTTATAATTTCCTTGAGATTGTTGCTTCCGGGTACAGTAAAATCTTTATTTTTTCAACAATAACTTTAAACACATGTTCAAATTAATAAATGAATAAACAAATGAAGTTTAAACTCTGTATTTACAACTTTGAACTTTTAACAATAAGTTCAACCCAACTTATGAACAACCAAAAATGAAGTTCAAACTATTTTCTTGAAATAGAAGAAATCAAATGTTAAGAACTTCAACACAAGTTCAACCAACTTATGAACTATCAAAATGAAGTATCAAGAACTTCAATCACAAGTTCAAACAGTTGAAGAACTATCAATATAAAGTTCAAACTGTTTTCTGAAAAAACTGTAAAACCAACTTTAAGAAAAAGAGATGAAACAGAAAGATTCAAGCCCATTGAATTCACGGTGTCCTTAAAGAAATTATTCCCCTCAAGTATCTGAGGTTATGAAATATATCCTCCCAGGATAAAATGAATCACTTTGACAGAATAACGGTACCTCAAATTCTGTTGAACTACGAAAGCACTCAATGACAGCAAATCGCACTAGGGTTTTTTCAAGAAAGAGGAGTATTAAATTTCATATCTATACCTGAGGAAAAATTCAGGTATTTATAGCCATCAGGGTGTTGCTTCATGAAGAGAAGCAATAGTTCAGAAAGGTGCAACTCTTCGAAAAAGTCACAATCCATTGGAAAGGTCATAACCATCCAAACCGAAAAGGTGCCTATTCAAATTGCATCCTTTCTCTTGGTGTCTTTTCCAAAAAAACACATTTATTTTCCATTCACACCTCTTAAAAACCCAACACCACTTAATTTGATAAGCTACTTGCAGAGAGACTAGACAGGTTGGTTGTAGAGTAACTTTGGAAATTAGATCGACTCAAATGAGAGATTATTTTTTTTTTGGTTTTATAATGTGCAAGAGCCAAACTTTTCTTTTGATAACTAAGAAAATCCCAAGGGACAGTGGCACATGGTTTGAAATGCGGTAGATAATGAGCCCACCCCTCTTAACTTTTTCCACTTAAGTAGCGAGCTTTTGTTTGTGGCAGGGCTAGAACCCATGGATGCACCTAAAACACATACCACGCGCTGCAAAAGCCAATTTATTTTCCTAGCCATTTTTTGTCCATAATTTGTCTTACAAATATAAAATTTCCCAAACTTAGAACATGTTCTTAAACCCAAGCTCGTCTACATCTATAGACTCAGGATGACAGACCACAAGCGACTTTATTAAGCAGGTAAAGTATATTTGTAATTTCGCCATTCAATTGAAGGGAATATATAGAATTGTTTCATTTACAGTATGAAACAGTTTTGTCAAAGTAGATGCTGACGCTCCCACAGGAACACACACGGAAAGATTCGGACTGAACTGCATGCTTTGTCATGTTTCATGTGAAAGTAGAGAAATGGGAGAATATTTGTTCCGGTCATCTTCAATCCGAACATCATTCTAAAGAGTCGGAACTCATAGCAAAATGTGACTGTGGGTTTAAGGGAGAAGGAATCCCAAATTTTAAGGTGCCATCACTTCTGTGCATTGTAACTAAGAGAAAGATCATAAAGGCATAAGTAACGCATCCAACCTTCCAATTATCAGGTGCAACTTTATTTATTACAAGCACGTGACTATCCCACTTTTCTTCAACTGCCACCAAAAGTTTCCGTGTGAAACTGCAAATATGCAAGTAATTATCAGTCTATACCTGCCTGCTTATATTCTGAAGAAAGTAGAAACTGTATGCTGCATAAGGAGAGTAATATATGATTGATGAGCCTACCGCAAAATAAGTTTGCTGTACACCAACTTTGGTGGAGCAGAAAGAACTTCAGCGTCTGAGAGAGAAAATAAGTCGACGGATTATTGGATTGAACGGGCAAATCAGCTAACAGGAAAATGATAGAGATAAAAACTTTCCACATCTTTTAAATGTGACAGAAATTTGCATTCAAATGTTTCTACCAAAACCAGTTTCCACAAACGCTGCATAGTGATAATACCACTAAAATGCAACAATGAATTTATGAGGGATAGACTCTGGAATTTGAATGCTCACCAAATCTCCCAGGAGACTGCGGAAGAAAAACAATTCAGAAAATTATTCCATCTCTAGGTTGAACTAGAGCCTAATGGCATTTTCTGCAGATGACCTCTTGTTGAATAAAGTTTTCCTTTACCCTTCATGTGCATGTGCTGGATTTTTGCTATAGGTGGAGCAAAACGAAGGTGGGAGCTTGGTCCTAATCATCATGTTCATTGTACTCGTATATGTGATTATTTATGTGAACAATGTCCATATCAAAATATTGTTAATACAAAGTACCTCGCCGTGTGGCTTCTTACAAAATAGATCCTGGAAAGTATTTTGGGAAACCGTCATTAAGCAATCAGTGAAGTGAGGAATTATTGGTGGGGATCAAAAAGTTTTTAACAGATGAAAATGACTTTCAAAAGCTCCACCAAGTAGTAACTAACGCTCTATCAATTGGAAATAGGTGTATAACATTTTTCTGGAACTTTAGGAATCAAACATAAATAAATAAAGACAACTCCAAGAAGTAAGAAGGGACAAAGTCTGAAAAGCAAATAGCAGAACCAAATCAAATACTTCTGCACCAACTCAAAGGATAGCCTGAAGTGATGACTGAAATGAACACACGCGAAGTGATGACTGAGATGAACACACACATGATGGCCATATAACTGATTTAGTCCCTTTTCCAGGGCAGGAATATCAATCACTACCAAAGAGCATAAGAATGGAATTTGCTAATAATGCCAAAACAAAATGTGGCTCCAAAAGAGATCAAAAAATGCTATTGAAAAAGAGATCAAAAGATTGCAATAGAGTAAAGATGTTAAGCTCAAGTTAACCATCTCCAGTGAAAAGTATGGTAAGCAACACAAACCTAAGTTTATGCTTGCCTTTGTGTGTGTTAGAAAGTCTATCCAAGCCGTATGGTCATGAAGAATTGAGAGCCAAATATATAAGACAAAGCAGCAAATATATGAATAAATAAGCTAACCACACATGTAAATACCTATTTCAGAATCATTTTCATCAGTCTTCAGAAGGTCATCCGCTTCTTCAACCGTCTCAGTTTTCACAGGGGGGCCTCCAAAGCTCATGTGATTGTACTTCAATAACCACTCTTTATCAAATTCATATCCCGGTTCTACGATCCAAAACCCAAATAATTGTTAGCTAAAGAATAAAAAGAACCATAAGCTTAGCTACTATTTCATTAAAATTTGAAAAACGAGCCAATCGAACCAGTCGTTACCTCTTCTAATGTTCAACCGCTTCTCAAAAAGGCGAACAGGGTCTGACCCTTCCAAACATGCCGCATATATTGTCATCCTAAGACAAGAATAGGCAACACAATTATAACAGACATTTGGTACATTTCGCTATTAAATAAATTTGTTTTTACGTTATGGCTAACCCCCACTTGTTGTATCCTTCTGATTTTTTCATGAAATTCATAAAAACTAAGGAATCACCCTGAAGCATTACATTCTTGCAAAGATAAAATTGACAGATGAAGTGATTCACACAATTAAGCAGGAGTATTTAGAAAAAGGGGAAAAGGACATACAGGGCGAGCTCTCGGGCGGCTCTAGGACTACAGAATCTTCCACTCTTGTCAATTTTGGGCTGCACTGAAAAAGTATCAGTGGATTGTTCAACAGTTTCCTCGAATGTAAGAGCTGAAGGGCGAAGCAGAGAGAATCTGCCAACGCTGTGGTGGGAAGAAAAGAGCAAACGAGCAGCAGAAGTGCATTTTGATAAAGAATTGAAGATAAACCTCACATGGGGTTTTGACGTTTTGGAAGATAAAAGCATATGCGAAAGTGAAAAGGAGGAAGTAGAAGGGGAGCTGAGTACAGAAGCTGCCTCCATCTCCCGGGAGTTTGATTGGAGGTTTATCGGTTAAGTTGAAATACTCTGCTGTTGAGGATGTTCAATTGGTTATGGATAACGGTGCAGCCATGTACATACTACACTATGTCACCGTGAGGCAGAGGGCGGACCTATAAAAAAATTGTGTATATATCTTGAGAAATTAAAATATGTTTAATAGTGCACACCATATTAGTGTTGGTTGAAATCAGCACTTTAGATTTTATAGGCTATTAGAACTTTATTATAACTTTAACATCAAAATTATTGGTTTGGGATTCGAACCCGGACTATTATGGTCTCTCAACATGATTTTAAAGGCTATTATAACTTTAACATCAAAATTATTGGTTTAGGATTCAAACCTACAACTATTAGGTATGGTAAACCCACCTTGACCAATAAGCTACCATGATTGATGGTTCAAAAGAGTTAAAAGTTAATATATTAGTTGAACTTCATGCTAAACGAAAGTAAAGTTACTAACGGAGAACTCATATTTGTTCAATATATTTATTTTTTCAGTACTATTCATGTTATTGGTGACCAATTGAATATGAAAATATCCCTTAATTGACATTGAAAGTTTTGATAACATCTACGTTATGATAATATTGGTGTACCACAGTATTATCAAAAGCAAAAAAGGGAAAAAAAGCTTCAAGATCTATTATATTTAAACACAAAGTACAAATAAAGCGTGAGATTTAACGAAAAAAGCATAAAGGAGAAAAAAAATATAAACATATGTCTAGATCAAGACTAACAATATCAGTATAAATGACAAATATATGAACACATAAATTGATTTTTTTTTTTTTTGATAAAGTGAAATATCAATTTTTAGTGTTCATATCTTCGGAAAAGTCAAGGAAAAGTATGTCTTAAAAATTAGAACCTAAACAACACATTAAAAGAGCCGAGCGCTCAATATATTTTGAGTCTTTATTTAGGATTTATGCACGCCTTTAACAATATTGGTGAACCTCCAGCCTTCAAATTCTGCGTTTGCCTCTGCTGTGAGACGTGATATGAAGTAGTCGTATGATGTTTTTCCTTTTTGACCGTTTTCCCACTCCCATTATTTCGCCCCCTATTCAAGAAAGTATAAAAATGTTAATCACTTTGTTCCAATTTACTTGAGTTAGCGATGACTTAAGATTGTTGTTAGTAAAGTGAGAAATATATTTATAAAATAGTTATTGTCTTTAAATAATTTTTTAAAAAAGTATTTTTGAGAGAGAAATAACTAAAAATGATACGTGTGAATAGAGTTTTACTACTAAATTTTTTTATAGATAAAATTTATTTTAAATATCTATTATAGTATTTTTAATTAAATTTTTATTTTCATTAATCAAAAGTACATACTATAAAAATTTTAACCAATATTTATATACATAGATACATTAAAAAATTATTAAATAATGATATATTAATTAAATACTTAATTATTACTTAAAAACATCAAACAAAAATAAATTTAAAAATTATTCCATAAATTAAATCATTACATATGAAAAAATTCACTACAAAGATAAGTATTCCTTCATACATCACAAAAATTTTTAGTAATTTCATCCCTAATTTTATCATACAATATCGTCATGCTAGTAGAAGATCTGTTTTGTATTTCTGAGGGTATACTATAGGGCCCGTTTCCTTCTTCGATCTCTGTGATGATGTCTTCGTTAACATAATATTTAAAATTTTTATCAGTGGTAGAGCATTGTTGTATGAAATTATGTATAGTCATAGTAGTTGCAAGAAGATGAATTAGAGTGTCGAATTTAAAAGATAACATCGAGCGTAGGAGAGCAAATTTATTTTTTCAAACTCCAAATATTCGTTCAATTGTATATCTCAAACTGAAGTGAAAGAAATTGATAGTCTCATTTGAATATTTGAAGTTAGAATTACGTCTGAAATCAGAAAGATGATAACGCTCCCCTTTATATGATTCTAAATAATCAATCATTGTTGAAAACCTCGAGTCCACTAAATAATATTTATCTACACCAATATAAAGAAAATTAATTAACTAATATAAAAATAATATAATTTATAAAATAATACAAAACATCATCAAACTTTAATCAAACTTATAAAATATGTTATACATACATATATGTGTGTGTATATAATTGATAGGGTATTTTTGTCATAAAAAAAATAATTTTCTGCTTCTGCTTATTTTTGAAAAACAGAAATTTTCTTTTTCTTTCTAGAAGTAGAAAAACTACTTTTGCTTCTTTTTAAAAACACTTTTGCAAGTTTACCAAACACTTTTTTTTTTTTGTAAAAGGGTGTTTTTTTTTTCCTCAAAAAAGGATTTTTTTTTTTTTTGAGAAAAAACAATCCCAAACAGGCTATTAGTTTAACTTGACATGAAATTTATGACCAAAAAAATTTGAAATGCTTAGTCTAAAATAAGTCGAGAGTTCTTTTATTATGAATAAAATAAATACTTTAAAGTAAATTATTACTAAATATAGTAGGCGTGTGGCCATATAAATAAAAAAAATTGAAGATGGAATTGCAGTTGAAGTTGAAGTTAAAGTTGGGGTTTGGAGTTGTGTTTGACCATGAATATAAATTGAAATTGTTTTTGACTTTTTGTGAGAGAAGTAAAAGTGGAAACAAGTTTATTATTGTATTTGAAATTCTTATGACCAAGCACTACAATTTTTACTAAAGTAAATAATTTTTTTTAAAATAAAAAATAAAAAGTGAGTCATATAAATTAAAACAGAGGTAGTATAAATATGAGAAATATACAATAATACTTTCTTAGTTTTAATTTATCTAGTGTATTATCTTTTTTAAGCCTGTTTTGAAAAGATTGATCTTTTCCTTATTTAGCACACCTCTACTCCAAGAAAATATTAAAATGTAATAAAATATGAGCAATGTACAATAATATTTTCTCCTTTAATTTATTTGATATATTTTTAGTCTGTTTTGAAAAAAATGATCATTTCCTTATTTAACAATTAAGAGATTTCAATGTTTCACATGACATGTTTAAGACCACAAGATTAAAGGGCACTTTGATACATTTGTTATATATTTAAATTAAGACCTTAATACTTTAAAGTCTTCTTCAATTTCTTAAATTTCGTGTCAAGTCAAAATAGATCAAATAAATTAAAATGAAGAGAGTATAAAATAAAAGGGAGAATGCTTTCTTATTTGTTATTTTTTTGTTATATATATATATATATATATATATTTCATAAAGGTGAAGAATACCTTTTTTAGAAGATTTACAATCTCTTAGTTACAAATCTTAAGAGATGCATTAATTAAATATATGTATGCTAAAATGTTTATTGAATGGAATATTCATAATTAAATAAATTTATAACACTCTCCATTTGATGTTTATAGATAATGTGACTCATTAAGGCTCCGTTTGACCATGAAAATCATAATTTTTTGGAGTTGGAGTTGAAGTTGTGTTTGACCATAAATATAAATTAAAGTTATTTTTGAAATTTTGTGAGAGAAGTATGAGTGAAAAAAAATGAAAACAAGTAAAACTTATTTCCACTTTTCGAAATACAATTTCAAATCATATTTGGAATTCTCATGGCCAAACACATACAGTGATCACTTTTTTCCTAAAGTGAAATAATTTTTCAGAAAAAGGTAAAAACTTTTCATGGCCAAACGACTATTAAAATTTTACAAGAAAAATTCAGTGGAGAAAAGCTCAGTGAAGGAAAAAGAATACAAATCTTATAATGTGTCTTGAGTGTTGCCTCATCAAGAACCTTAATAGGAAAACCCAACTGGAACAAAACCTTGCTTAAGAGAAAAGGAGTACACTACTGTGGACAACGAAATTTTATTAAATTTAAATTCGTATGAAATTAGAATTAAATTAAATTCAAAATATATTAGTCCTAAATAAATACTACGGATTAATATAATTGAATTAATTATTTAAATTCAAATATATGAATTTAAATAAAATCCAATATTTATTGGGCTAGACCATTACTTTGGGCTACAAATAATGAACCCACTTTGTTAAGCCCAAGATATTGTCATATTCTAGAGGCCCAAATAAGCGCCATGTGTCAAATAACGTGGCATGCCAAGTCAAGGGAAAGATCCAATAGGACCATGCCATATGTCAAAATGATGCAGCAGACCCATGAAATCAAATCCCATAAAAGGCGCCATGTCACTCAAATTTGATTGGTCAAAGTAAGTGCATCTTCATCATGACTCTTTCTCTTTCCACAACTATAAATATGAGTCTCATAATTCAGAAAAGAAGACCTAGAAATCTAACAAGAAGCAAAAGAAAGATTGTGGATCAACGCCGCAATTTCTCTACAAAGCTCAAGCATCAAATCAAGTTCATCAAGATTCAAGATCAAGACCGCAATATTCAAGAACAAGCTCAAAAGCCCTTGATTCAAGCATAAGTCAAGATCAAGTCCCTCAAATTAACAAATCAAGTTCAAATTCAAGATCAAGCTTTAACCCCTTGAATTTATATTTGAAAAGGTGAATCAGAGGATTCATAGAGATTGTAACATTCACATATTGAAATCAATAAAATAATTTTTGCAATATTTTTCTTATCTCGATTATTTATTTTTCGATCTCGAGAATTTTATTGTCCAACAAATTCTGGCACGCCTAGTGGGACAATCTTTACCTTTCATCTCAACTTTTCTAACTACAAAGTTCAACAACACTGAAATGACTTCCAAAAAGGTAACTCTCAATCAACTACTTCCAAGGCTGCTGATTCAAAGTTCTCTGCTGAAGTAAAAAACATCCTTGGTGTTACTTTCGGAAGCTTAGGAGTTGTCACAAGGAGCAAGAAAGGCTTGCTAGGACAACAAACACATCCAGTTTGTTCGTTTCTTAAAGAGAAACTCCTTTGATTGGTATACGGACCTTGAGCTTAATTCCATCAATAGCTGGGAGCAATTGGAGCACGAGTTCCTAAATCGCTTTTATAGCACAAGGTGTATAATAAGCATGGTAGAGTTCACAAATACTCGGCAAAGAAAGGATGAACTAGTCATTGACTTCATTAATCAATGGAGAAATGTTATCCTAAACTGCAAAGATAGGTTCAGCGAAGCTTCTGCAATAGAGATGTGCGTCCAAGGAATGCACTGGGAGCTTCTCTACATCTTGCAAGGTATTAAGACTAAATCCTTTGAAGAGCTAGCTACCCATGCTCACAATATGGAGTTGATCATGTCTTCTGCTAGAAAGGGATCAGCGCCTATCTATAACCCTCGAAGGGAAAACGATAAGAAAGAACCCAAAAGATGGGGCAAGTTTATCCCAAAAATGAGTCTCCTGTGAAGGTCACCACAAAGTTAAGCAAGAAGCAAAGTGTGAGATGACTTTTGAAGCACGTCTGAATAAAAAAACTTTAAAGAAGATGCAAGAAAAGGAATATCCCTTCCTTAATTCTGATGTTGCTGAGATTTTCGATGAACTTCTTGAGTATAAGCTCAGTGAAATCCTAGAGATGAAGCATCCCAACGAAGCTAGAAAGACCAATGACCTTGATTATTGCAAATATCATAGGCTCGTAAGTAACTCTCTAAAAAAGTGCTTTGTCTTTAAAGACAAAGTCATGCAACTAGCAATGAGAAGAAGATCTTCTTCGATGATAAGACGACCAATTCTCATGAAATCTCTATCATATTTGGCTCTCTCAATCCAGTTCAAATATGTGTCGAAGAGCATAATGAGAAAATATTAGAGCCTGACAGGTCTTTAGTTGACGAAGGTGATGATGAAGGTTGGACTCTGGTGACCAGGCGGAGACGCAGGAGGACGAGTCTGCGAAGGAGTCATCCGAGCAGCCAACCATAAGGAGAATGGTGAAGAAACCAAGGAAACAGAAGCTGGTTGAACTTCCAAAAAGGACAACCGTAATAGAGCTTCACCTTCAAAAACCACGGTGTCCAGTAGCATTGGGGGAATTCTTACCAAGTTGGTTTCACGCAAAGACTGCTCGAGTCAGCCTTGAGGCGTCTTGCTTTAATACTGCTAAAGAGGGGGCAAAGGGTGAGAATCTACCCATGGAAGTTCCTTCATCTTCCGAAAAGCTTGCTGAAACTCTTGGCGAAGAGGCACATGTATGTGATACAAAAATCATATTTACAAATAATGATCTTCTTCTTGGAGAATCCCTACACAATCGTCCCTTGTACATGGTAGGTCAAGTGCTAGAAAAAAGGATAAATAGAATCTTGATTGATGAGGGATCCAGACTTAACATCTTGCCTATCCGTACAATGAAGGAACTTGGCATCGCTACCAACGAATTGGCCGAAATTCGTATAATGATCCAAGGCTTCAACCAAGGGGCTAGAGGGCCATGAGAGCTGTTAAGTTGGGAATTCGTATGGATGGTTTTCAATCAAATGCATTGATACATGTGATTGATGCGAAAACTTCATACAATATATTACTTAGTAGGCCTTGGCTACACAAGAGCAAGATTATCTCATCCTCTTACTATCAATGCTTGAAGTATCTCAAAGGCGAAGTGGAAATAAAGATAGTTGCCGATGACAAGCATTCCTGAAGCTGAGTCACACTTTTGCCGATGCAAAATTCTACTTAAAGAATTATGTTGTGAATGAGAAAAGGGTTGAACATGTCACCAAGACCAAGTGTGATGATCTTGCATCTAAGAAGGTCGTGGTGACTGTCGAAAAAGTCGCCACCAAGAAGCCTTTCTTCACTTTGAATAAAAAAAGTGTCGCACCTATAAAAAGAAGGCAACTCTTGTTCTTCTATATGCACCAAAGGTAAAGAAAGAGGAAGGTCACCCATCTGATGCCCAAGATAATATGCTAAAAGGGCTAACTTTACCAATCAAGAGGATTGATGCAATAAGTCCATCCTTAAGACTACTTGGAGAGTCTGTGGCTCAAAATCCACCACGAGATATGACACTCCCTATGAAACGTATGAAGGAGGGCTTCGACCCAAATGCATACAAGTTATTTATAAAGGCTAGATATAATCCTAATGAGACATTAAGGTTGGGCAAACTTCTGTCGGAAGGTACAATCAGGCAAGCACGTAAAGGCCTATGATACACACAACCACCTCTAATTCGTATCTTCATAAGAAGGGCAGTTAGTAACTACATCATTGTAGAAGAAGAGGCTACTGCATCTAATAAAAGGCCTTCTGTCTATGACCAACTTGGAGAATCAACTAAAAGAACTTCTGTGTTTGAAAGGTTGGGACCTATAAATAAGAAGAAAAGTAACAAATGTAAGATAAATTGTCAAAGAATGATGATTTACTCTTCACTTAAAATACAAAAGGATTTCTTAAGTTTGATTCCTTCTAGAATGAGGCGACAGACAGAACTGGTGGTTTCATGCAACGAGGTGTTAAAAGCAAAGACTCATACTGTGGTTTATACCAAGAAACCTGAGGAAGATAGAGAAAGTGTTAGCTCCTCATATCATTTTACAACCCAGAATGACAAAAATATCTCATCTCAAATGAAAGCTGATAAAGAGATCGAAGATGCTTTCTAGTACTACCACATAGCCATTAACGACGATGATCTTCAAGAGGAAGAAGATGCTCCTTCGCAACTTGAACAAGGAGTAAAGGCCACAATAGATCCCTTACAGGAAGTTAATCTTAGAATCGATGGAGACCCAAGACCAACTTACTTGAGTGCATTTCTAGAAGTGAAGGAGGAAATAACTTATATGGACATACTTAAAGAATATATAGATGTCTTCACTTGGAGCTATAAGAAAATTCCTGGATTAGATCTAAAAGTAGCAGTCCATCAGTTGGCGGTCAAGAATGGTGTTTGTCCTGTTAAGCAAGCCCAAAGATGCTTTAGGCTGGAGTTAGTTCCATTAATTAAAAATGAAGTTAATAAACTCATTGAAGATGGATTTATTCATGATGTCAAATATCCCACGTGGATTTTAAGTATTGTTCCAGTACGAAAGAAGAATGTCCAAATTCGAGTTTGTGTCAACTTTTGGGATATCAACAACGCCTGCCCTAAGGAAGACTTTCTAATCCCCATACCAGAGTTGATGATTGATGCCACCACTGGTTATGAGGCAATATCCTTCATGGATGGTTTATCCATCTACAATTAAATCCATACGACACCAAAGGATGAAGAACTTACTACATTTCATACGCCCAAAGGTATTTATTTCTACAAGGTGATGCTTTTTGGTTTGGAGAACGCTGCCACCACTTATCAAAGGTCTATGCAAAACATCTTTGATGGTGTGCTCCATAAAAATATTGAATGCTATATGGATGATCTAGTGGTGAAGTCAAGAAAGAGATACGACCGCTTGAAAGACCTAAGAATGGTGTTTGAGTTACTTCAAATATATCAGCTTAGGATGAATCCATTGAAGTGTGCCTTTGGAGTTACTTTCGAAAAATTTCTTGGCTTCATTGTGCGACACCAAGGAATTAAAATTGATCAAGCCAAGGTTGATATAATTTTAAAAATGACCGAGCCTCGAATTATTCATGAGTTAAAAAGCCTGCAAGGAAGGCTAGCATATTTAAGGAGGTTCATCTCAAACTTGGCTGGAAAATGTCAACCATTTAGTCATCTCATGAAGAAGGACACTCCCTTCGAATGGGACCAAGCTTGTAGTAATGCCTTTGAGAGTATCAAATCATACTTAATGAAGCCACCACACTTGCGGTATCCATACCTGGGAAGCCGTTGATACTTTACATTGCAACACAAGAGAGGTCAGTTAGAGCACCACTGGCTCAAGAAAATAGTAAAGGTAAAGAGAACTCTCTTTACTATCTGAGCAGAATAATGACACCAAATGAGCTATAGTATTCTCCAATCAAAAAATTGTGTTTGGCATTGGCCTTCTCAATTCAAAAGATGAAGCACTACTTTCAAGCTCATATTGTCTGTCTTATATCTAGGGTAAATCCTATCAAGTTTGTAATGTCAAAACCAGTCCTTAGTGACCGACTTGCAAGATGGAACCTTCAATTTCAAAAGTTTGAGATTCTGTATGTCCCCCAAAAAACCGTAAAAGGACAAATATTGGTTGCCTTCTTGGTAGACCACCCGATACCGAATGACTGAGAACTGAGCGATAAACTTCTTGATGAAGATACAGTGGTTATTAAAGATAGACCCCCGTAGAAGATGTACTTCAATGGTGCCGTACATTGAGATAAAGCTAGTGCCGGTGTGGTGTTAGTCACTCCACAAGAAGAGGTCATCCTATACTCTTTTACCTTACAAACCGCTGCTCTAATAATGTTGTTAAATATCAAGCTTTAATACTTGGAGTTAAGATGGAAGTTGACATGAAACAACTACAATTATAAGTCTTTGGGGACTCCCAATTGGTGATCAAGTAGCTTTTGGGAAGCTACGAAGTCAAAAAGCCTGAGCTACGACCATATCAGGGTTATGCACAAAAGTTAATGGGGTGGCTTAGAGATGTAACCCTCCAACATGTGCCAAGGAGAGAATAAGCAAGTTGATTCCCTAGCTATTTTGGCCTCAACCTTGGCTCTTTCAAATCAGACGTAAATTACTATCCGCCAAGAATGGGTGGTACTGCCATCGATTGAGGATGTAGAAACTAAGGTTGAATGCCTCGCTGACATGTCTGAAGCTGTAAAAAGAGATTGGCGACAACCTATCATTGATTACTTATGTTATGGGATACTTCCAGTAGATCCAAGGAGAAAAACTAACATTCATCGTCATGCACCTTGCTTCCTTTACTATAAAGACATGTTATATAGAAGATCATTTAAAGGAATACTCTTGCAGTGTCTGGGAGAGGAAGAAGTAATTTAAGCTTTGCAAAAAGTACACTCAAGGGTTTGTGGGTCACATCAGTTTGGACCGAAAATCTATTTTCACATTAAAAGGATAGGATACTATTGGCCAACAATGGTGAAAGATTTCTTGGACTATGCTAGGAGATGCAAAGCTTGTCAATTCCATGCGAATTTCATTCATCAACCTCCTGAAGTACTACACCCAACTGTAGTATCTTGGCCATTCAATACTTGGGGAATGGATATTGTTGGTCCACTACCAAAGTCTTCTGGTAGACACTTATACATCTTGGCCACGATAGATTACTTCTCAAAATAGGCCGAATCTGTTGCTCTCAAGGAAGTAAAGAAAGAAAACGTTGCAAACTTCATCCAAGTGAACATCATCTACTGCTTTGGAATCCCTCAGTACATAATAACTGATGATGGAAAGCCATTTGATAACAAACTGATGAACAAAATCTATGATCTCTTTGGCTTCAAGCAGTGCAAGTCTTCTATGTACCATACTTCTGCCAATGGTTTAGCCGAAGTGTTTAATAAGACTTTATGCAATCTATTGAATAAAGTCATCTCCAAATCCAAATGAGACTAGCATAAGCAGATGGAAGAAACTTTATGGGCGTATAGGACAACTTACCGTACACCGATGCAAGCAACCCCATACTTACTTGCTTTAGAGTTGAAGCAGTCCTACTACTTGAGCGTCAAATACCTTTTTTGAGACTGGATATTCAAGAAGGGCTCACCGATTAAGAAAATACTAAGTTTCGTCTTGCGGAGTTATAAGCTCTCAATGAGAAGAGGCTGGAGGTTCAACAAAATCTTGAATGTTATCAAGACCGGCTATCTTGTTCTTTCAACAAAAGGGTTCATTTAAGGTTCTTCTAAGTTGGAGATCAAGTCCTTGCAATAAGAAGGACCATTATCACTTCTCGTAACTCTGGGGGAAAATTCACCCCGAAATGGGATGGACAGTATATCATACAAGAAATATATTCAAATGGTACTTATAAGCTTGTCGATGCAGATAGAGTGAGGATTAGCTCCATCAACGCCAAGTTCTTGAAGAAGTACTACCCTTGAAGGGAGATGACACTCCTTAAGGCATGAGTATAAACTACATGTCTACTCCTGGCCCGCAAGAGTATAAACTGTGTATGACTAAAAAAAAATATCCGCTAGGTTGAAAACCTCGAAATAGGTGGCCTAGCCAAAAGTTAGGACACATACAAAAAAAGAATAGAAAAAATATAAAACACTCACCCCAGAACTACGTTGTGACTTGATCTTCTTTACTGAGGTACGTAGGCGCTTGGAATTTCATTCTTAGTTCAGTTACATGAGTGTCAAAAAAATACATGTCCCTGCAAGATCCGTCGTATGAAAGTCAAGTCAGCATACATCTCAATTAAGTTTTGGAATTATGACAAATACTTGTGTCCCAATGGGGGCAACCCATCAAAAGGCAAAAAAGATCTTTCAATAGGATTTGGAATACCCAAAGCCTACAGTTGAGGCATAGATCTACCATACGTGTAATTATCAATTATGAAGTCAAAAGCTTTAATTCTTAAGGCTTTCAAATTGAAGTTGCAAGTCCAACTCAGTTGTGAGACAAATACGTAAAGCCAATGAGCAAAAAGTTTGGGAGAGAAAAGTAAGAGTTTAATATGACAACATCAATGCATCAAAATAAGCAATTTATTCTTGGACTTGAAATTCAAAGAAAATATTAAAATAAATGTCCAATATAAAGAAAAAAGAGTTTCCATTATAACTAATAGATCTGACCACTCAATAAAAAGGGTAAAAGAAAGCAACAAGAAGGTTTGAAGGAAGACATATCCTAAGGCTAATCTAAGTATAGCTTATAATTGACTAAATCTTGTAAGTAGACTCTAAGACTTGCTTCTTCTTCTCCATGACCTTTGAGGCTTTTGAAGTTGCAAGGGAGATATTAGAACACTTGGAAAACTCTTCTTCAGCAGCTGAGACTTTGGATTCCATCTTTGCAGCTTCTTGCTTGGCAGTATCTCGATGAGCTTTCAACTTCTTCACCTTCTTTCTTGCCTTCTCAAAAGATTTACAAGCGGTAGAAACTTCTTCAGATTTCTCATCCCTCTCCCTTAATACAAGCTCAAGATACTCTTTGGCTTTTAAATATGGATCTGACTCTTTAATTTTTGTGGTTTTATCAACAAAAGAGGATCATGCTTGGTCATAAGAAGTCTCCAGCCCAAAGGAAAACTCTAATAAATCCTGTAAATGGGAAATATTTGCCACCATTCCACTCATGTTATTGAGTATGACTTTGATGTTATCTTGAATAGAAGAGGCATGATTCGAAGTAAGGCTTGCAAGTTTGGTATGGATACTAGCCCAAGCCTTAATGATAAATTCCTTTTTAAGCTCTAAAATAACCTTCTTGCCTTAAAAAATAGACATGGTTACCGCTGGTTTCCAGAAAAAGTTTGACTCTATATTTGCTTTAACTTTACCACAAGGGTTAGATGTGACCTCTTTGGATGACAAAAGTAACTCTCTTGAGTCTGTACCTTCAAGAACTTGAACATCGTCTGGATGCACACGCAAATAAAAACATCATATAAGGGGTAGATAAAGGCAAACCATGTACTTTGAAATAGTAGAGAGTTAAGTCGTTACCTTTTTTATGGATGATGGAGTCTTCGATGAACTAACAAGAATCTCCAGATGGGAGTTGGATTCACCTTTATTTTACAAGGATGGTTTTACCTTCTTCCAACAGCGATCTCCATGAATACTATCGCTTTCTTCTTGAGATGGTCATTTATTGAAAGCCGATTGAGTCAGGGCAGACGACTCCTCTTTCTGAGTTTCTGCATATGGAGGTCCCTTGTCTTTTTATGGAATGACTACCTTATCTTTCAAAACCAGAGACTTAGCCATAATTAGGACCTCTTCACCATGTTCTTGAGGAGTGTTAATAATAGGACTTATGGCGTTCACCAAAGATTGCAAGTGAACTTTGAGAAAGTTTCCATGAACTTTGTCCCACCACGATTTATACTGCGTGGATGAATGTCTTCGTGCATTGGGTATGACTTTAGGAAAAGTTGCTTTTGACATAGAACTATGAAGTGCACAAATTCGGTGAAATCTAAGGCCTTCATCTAGTGAAGCACTGCAAATATCATCATTCCGGGAAGGCCTTGATAGAACCCAAACTGACGGCTAAACCAGTGTGGACTGTATGGCTCAAGTATGAATAAAACTCCATATCTAAAAGAGAGGAGGTTAAAATGGAGGCTCATGAAGTAGCTTATATGTAGTTCGTCATCCTTATCATCATCCACAAAATGAGAAGGATCAGACTTGCTTAGAATAGTGGAAGTTAAAATAGCACTATCTCCTTGATGGATGCGCTTTCTGGCAAGCTCTCCATCAAAGTACCTTGCTCCTCCTTTTACGAAATATGCCGTCATCAATGGAATAGATGGTCCATTAGAAAGTGAAAAATGCATCTTAAAATAGTAAGCAAGCCAACCATACTGTAACGCCCCGATTTTTTGAATCAGAATGCTACACGGTGCTCATGACCTCGAGGGACCATAAGATAAACCATGATTGATATCTATACCTGTACACTGCATAATATACATATAATACATGGAAAACCTGAACATGTAGGCTATAAGGTTCAACTGAAGAGACATAGTAACATCCATGGGGTAATGAATAACCAAAACAACTGAATATAAAACTGAATACTGAATCTGATAGCTAAATCTGACTAAATCTGAAAGCCTCTAAGTACTATCTGAATAAGGAGTTGAAGGAACATGTCTCCAACTAACTCCGTAAAACTGAACTGAAGTAAAATGAACAAATCAAATCATATTATCCTCGAATGGATGAGGACTCACTGCAACATTGAAAGCTACTGCTGGTCTGGAACTCATGGTTCTGAACCTATGGTGTAACATAAAAAGAAAGCACCATAGCTCAAATGCGTCAGAACAATTAGAGTACTGAGTATACGAGTGAGGTAGGCTAATGCAAAGGGTTTACATGCATGAATAATGCTAACTGATTGACTGATATGAACGTAAGAGTACAAACATGCATATATAGTAACTGAGATCATGAGTAGGTGGTAGCTAAATCTGTACGCTAATACATGACTGGAACTGTAGTTCTGATAACATGAGCGACTGTGTCTGACAGTCCTAAATCTGGTAGAACTCTTTAAGTCCCATGCTATAACTGAATTTGACTGTATCTAACAATCCTGGTATACTGATATCTGAAGAACTGTCTGAGTTTTTTTACTGAGACTGATACTGAAACCATGGGAGGTAGTTGTTTAACCTACATGCCCCATGTATACCATTACGGCTAAGCTGGAGTCCAATCTCTACCCCGACTAGAGGGGTGTCAATACCGCACCACTGGTAAGGATAGTTGTGAGTGACCCTTATCTGGCAGGTACTAAAAGTGAGAATGGTGGGACCATAAGCTGACAGGTTAAGCCACCTCATCAACCCTAATCTGACAGGTTAAGATGTCTCAACCTACGCGGGCTACGTAGTTCTGGAACACAAGGATAACTGGTAAGAACACACCCTGAACTGGTGGGTGAGCTCCCATCCTTGGGTTAACTCGGTGCTAACTTCTACTCCCATCTGAAGGGACTGAACATGATTCAACTGGCTATACATGAACTGAATAACTGACATTCGATGACTGACGGAGTAGTACTATTATCTGAGAGTTAACTGAGATCATGTGATTTCTGTTGTTTCCTGAGTCACATGACTGACTGAGTTCTATAGAGTATAGGTTGACTGAGATTTATCATGGAACATTACATGGCTCTAGGCACACAACTATATTTTTTAGGTACGAATACCCTGAGGACTCGATAGAAGGAAACTAGCACACATGACATGACTTGATCACAAGATTAGAGTCCATAATTCACAATATTATAAGTAGGGGATAGTATACTTCATGTATTTATTCAGATCTCAACATGTTAGGGAGAGCATAGATACATTTCGTGTATATAATTCATATCCGTTATCATACATTCTTCATGCCACAACAACAACAACACATAAATAGCATGGAAATTCATATGGAAGTGTATAGCTAATATGGACTTGTCATTTAGATATCATGGAATCATGTAATTATGGGTTTCTAGCATCCTAGGCATTTTATCAAACACCTTTCATGCATTCTTTAAAGCATAGGTGGATTTCATACTTGCATCGCATCAAACCACCTAAAGTTCATTTTTTTCAACTACAACCACATATATTTCATGAAAACATCTTTAGATATCATTTTGAAACTTAAACAACAATCATCAATATGTACATGCTTATATCACCACAAAAAGTTCACCAAATAACATTTAAAAGCATGGTTCTTGATATCTATGAATGAATATGATCCATAGATGAACACTACGCATACCTTAGATTAAGAATTCATGGAATCTACGATTGAATTTGCTTGATGCTTGAAACCTTAATGGAAACCCTAGACTTGTTCTTGACTGTTTTTGAGTGAATTTTGATAAAATTAATGTAAAGGGCTGCTTTGGGGATTCAATCCCGTGTTTAAAGAATATATATAGGGTTTTGGGAAGTTACCATATTGCCCTTGAGGAGTTTAAAACGAAAACTATGCATAATTTATCCCGATTTAGGGCCCCGGCACGACGCGGAGCTTGGTAAAATACCAATTATTACAAACTGGAAGCTTAGAGCAAAGAGGGGCTATCGCGGAGGCTTTCTAGAAATTGACGAGTGCCATTTTGGCCTCCGGCGCGATGCGCCATGCACTAAAATGGCATTTGTCTTACAGCAGAAACTTAAAATAGCCATAACTTCTTCACCGGGTGTTCGTTTTAGGTGAATTTGGTATCAACAAAAATATTGTTAAATTATATATCCGTTGGTAGGTCATGGGATCAAACATTTGTAGTATAATGAGAGATATGCTCGTTTGAAGTTGACAATACCAATACTCTTCTCAAGAATTCAATCGGTAATGAATGTTTTGATTCGCACAATAGCTAGGATATATTTAAGACCTTAATTCACATCAACCTTGATCATAAAACTACCAAGAAACCATGATGTATTATGCATGATCTTGAAACATGGAGCTATATTGTGTTGGATTTTTTAGGGTATTACAATATCTACCCCTTGGGAACATTTGTCCTCAAATGAGACTTAACAGAGAGGGAAGAATAATATAAGCCAACTATGAACTGAACATGAAGGACTAAAACATGATCTCATGACTGACATGCTAAACATACTGAACTCATGCATATCTGATGCATGGATAACTGGTACATGGATGCGTAACTGAGCAATCTGATAAACTGAGCTTCTCAAGATGAGAATGCATAGCTGATGTATGACCTTATAATTGAAATGATACATGAATGCATGGCTGAGTATGCAACGGTAATAGATACCAAGTTTAGAATGGGTACATGAACATGAAACTAAATAAGCTTAAGGAGAACTGTTACCTTGAGCTTGATCTATTTCTGTTTCCCAAGTAGCTCCCTCTGATTTGGGCTGAGCAAAACTGAAAATGCCTAATTTTGCTCTCTTGTTCTGCCTCTTTTTAGTCCTAACCTTCTGATCCTCTATCTACTGAGCATGGGTCATGAGTCTAGCTAAGGTCATATCACTATACAACATCGCATATCTACACTCATTCACCACGCTATCATTTACCCCTGACACGAACTTGCTCATCTTAGCCCTATTGTCTGCAGTGACAAGAGGGGCATACCTGGCTAGCTGAGTAAATCTGAGAGAATATTCCCTAACCGTCATATTTCCCTGCCTGAGGTTGATGAACTCAAGAACTTTGTCTTTTCTCAGCTCTTGGGGAAAGAATCTGTCTAAGAAAGCCATGACAAATTCCTCCCACCCAATGGGACCTGCGCCATTTACCCTCTCGGACTTCAACTGTTTATACCAAGTGTGAGCCATATCTTATAACTGATATATGGCTAACTCAGCACTCTGAACAGAAATAACATTCATGATGTCAATGACCTTCTAAACTTGGTCAATGAACTCCTGAGGGTCTTCATCAGACTTAGACCCATGGAAAAATGGAGGGTTCATTCGGGTGAAGTCCCGAATCCTATATGCTGTGGAATTTGCCACTGGATTGGCTGGAATAGCTGGTGGACTTTCATTTTGGGTAGCCACAAACTGAGCAAGTGTGGTGAATATGGCTCTAAACTCCACATGAGAAACTTGTTCGCCCAAAGGATCTTTGGGCTGAGGAGCTGGCTGGTTTCTTCTCTTTGGGGCCATATTTGAAATAAGAGAAGAACGGATTAGACTGGGAGTTTAACTTGATATTATTGTCACCAGCATGACATGAATACTGAAAGAAGGGAAACTGTTCCTAAAACATCTTATAGCCTCCTGTACATAAATGTGGCGCGCAACACACCCATGTATAAGACTCTACTAGAAGCGGCTTTCAGAATTCCTAGGACTCTATTAAACCTTAGGCTCTACTACCAAGTTTGTAACACCCCGATTTTCTGAATCGGAATGCTAAACGGTGCTCATGACCCTGAGGGACCATAAGCTAACCCATGACTGATATCTGTACCTGTACATTGCATAATATACATATAATACGCGAAAAACCTGAACATATAGGCCATAAAGTTCAACTGAAGAGATATAGTAACATCCATGGGGTAATGAATACCCAAAACAACTGAATACTGAATTTGATAGCTAAATCTGACTAAATTTGAAAGCCTCTAAGTACTGTTTGAATAAAGAGTTAAAGGAACATGTCTCCAACTAACTCCATAAAACTGAACTAAAGTAATAAATGAATAAATTAAATTATATTATCCTTAAATGGATGAGGACTCACTGCAATACTGCTACTAGAAAGCCACTGCTGGTCTAGAACTTGTGGCTCTAGACCTATGGTGTAACATGAAAAAAAAGAACCATAGCGTAAATGCGTCAGTACAACTGGAGTACTGAGTATACGAGTGAGGTAGGCTAATGCAAAGGGTTTACATGCATGAATAATGCTAACTGACTGACTAATATAAACATAAGAGTACAAACATACATACATAGTAACTGAGATCGTGAGTACATGGTAGCTAAATATGTACGCGAATACATTACTAGAACTGTGGTTCTGATAACATGAGCGATTGTGTCTAACAGTCCTGCATCTGGTAGAACTCTTTGAGTCCCGTGCTATAACTGAATTCGACTGTATCTAACAGTCCTGGTATACTGATATTTGAAGAAATGTATGAGTTCTTTTATTGAGACTGATACTGAAACTGTGGGAGGTAGTTTTTTAACCGACATGCCCCATGTATACCATTACGGCTAAGTTGGGGTCCAATCTCTGCCCCGACTGGAGGGGTGTCAATACCACACCACTGGTAAGGATAGTTGTGAGTGACCCTTATCTGGCAGGTACTCAAAGTGAGAATGGTAGGACCCTAAACTGACAGGTTAAAACACCTCATCAACCCTAATCTGACAGGTTAAGATGTCTCAACCTACGCCAGCTATGTAGTTCTGGAACACAAAGATGACTGCTAAGAATCACACCCTGAACTGGAAGCTGAGTTCCCATCCTTGGGTTCACTCGGTGCTAACTTCTACTCCCATCTGAAGGGACTGAACATGATTCAACTGGCTGTACATGGACTAAATAACTAACATCCATTGACTAACAGAGTATTACTATTATTTGAGAGTTAACTGAGATCATGAGATTTCTGATGTTTCCTGAGTCACATGACTACTGAGTTCTATAGAGTATAGCTTGACTGAGATTTATCATGGCACATGACATGGCTCTAGGAACACAACTATATTTTTTGGGTACGAATACCCCCAGGACTCGATAGAATGAAACTGGCACACATGACATAACTTGATCACAAGATTAGAGTCCACAATTCACAATATTATAAGTAGGGGATAGTATACTTCATGTATTTATTCACATCTCAACATGGTAGGGAGAGCATGGATACATTTTATGTATATAATTTATATTTCCATTATCACACATGCTTCATGCCACAACAGCAGCACATAAATAGCATGGAAATTCATATGGAAATGTATAGCTAATATGGACTTGTCATTTAGATATCATGGAATCATGTAATTATGGGTTTCTAGCATCCTAGGCATTTTATCAAACACCTTTCATGCATTCTTTAAAGAATAGGTGGATTTTATACTTGCATCATATCAAACAACCTAAAGTTCATGTTTTTCAACTAACAACCACATATATTTCATGAAAACATCTTTAGATAATATTTTGAAACTTAAACAACAGTCATCAACATGTACATGCTTATATCACCACAAAAAGTTCACAAAATAACATTTAAAAGCATGGTTCTTGAGATCTATGAATGAATTCGATCCATAGATGAACACTACACATACCTTAGATTAATAATTCGTGGAATCTACGATTGAATTTGCTTCATGCTTGAAACCCCAATGGAAACCCTAGACTTGTTCTTGACTATTTTTGAGTGAATTTTGATAAAATTAATGTAAAGGGATACTTTGGGGATTCAATCTCGTGTTTAAAGAATATATATAGGGTTTTGGGAAGTTACCATATTGCCCTTGAGGAGTTTAAAATGAAAACTAAAAACTACGCAAAATTTATCCCGATTTAGGGCCCCAGTGCGACACAGAGCTTGGTAAAATGCCAATTATTATGACTTGGAAGCTTGGAGCAAAGCAGGGCTATCGTGGAGGCTTTCTGGAAATTGACGAGTGCCATTTTGGCCTCCGCGCGCCATGCACTGAAATGGCATTCGTCTTACTACAGAAATTTAAAATAGCCATAACTTCTTCACCGGGTGTCCGTTTTAGGAAAATTTGGTATCGACAAAAATCTTATTAAATTATCTATCTGTTGGTAGGTCATGGGATCAAAAATTCATAGTATAATGAGATATATGCTTATTTGAAGTTGACGATACCAATATCCTTCTCAAGAATTTAATCGGTAAGGAATGTTTTGATTCGCACAATAGCTAGGACATATTTGAGACCTTAATTCACATCAAACTTGATCATGAATCTACCAAGGAACCATGATGTACTATGCATGATCTTGAAACATGGAGCTAATATTGAGTTGGATATTTTGGGGTATTACACATACATATAATGGATAGGAAAGAATACTCTGAGTTGCTCAAGCTATGAAGGTTTATAGACCCTATTGAAGCCATTATAAATGCTTGATAGGACTAGACCTGCAATACTAAAATTTTTCTTATCTACCATCATAGCTGCAACTCTAAAGGTTCTCGGGCAAATAAAATGTCCATCCTTAAAGGCAAATACAAAGGTGCACAACCAACATGATAGGAACACTGCCAAATATGTATCAGTCCTATGTTCATACTTCACTCCAAGTTTGGAAAATGTAGCATTATCTGCACTTAACCATTTCGCTACTTTCGAAATAGTCCCAGTTGGGTTATGGGTTAACTTCAAGTAAGCAATTTTTTTCTCCTTCCTCAGTGGATTTGACTCGTACCTTAATACCTTTTTGCACCAAAACTTTATCCACTTGCTTAGTGGAACTCTCGGATTAGAAGCCTCTCCTTCTTAAAGATGTTGGAAAGCTACAAACAAAAATTCACAAGAACGAGGGATAAATCTCTCATTCTTTTTATCAACACCTGTAAGCTCCTTTGCTTCAGGCACTACTTCTTTATAAGGAAGACCTCCGATGGGCAGGCCTCCAATATTGTATAACTCCCAAAGGGAAATGGATTGCTCTCCAACTGAAGTAAGAAATGTATTGGTAGTTGGACACCAAGCCTTAAAGAGTGCTTGTAATATGTTTGAGTTTCGATCATATGTAAATAGTGAAGCATAAACAACATCATATATTTTTATTGCCTTCAAGATTTGTGCACTTCCATCCAATATGTCCTTATCCCATTACCAATATCCTTGAGTATGATGATATTCACCAGTTATCTCCATAGTGTCTCCCTAACATATATCTCCTTTGAGTATCCGACGTCCTAAGCAAGGAAGGGTGCTCATTCAATTGATATTGGTTAGGAGTCCTAAGAAGCCATACTTTAATTGATCGATTAGCACTAATGTCATGTTCTGAAGTCCAATCTGACATATGGAGAGAATTTTGCAAGAGAGGCCACGAGTCTGCATACTTGTCTGCTATTGGAGTTTCAGTCAATAGCCTAGTTAAAATCGTGTCATTATCGGCCTCAATTAGGAGATACTTATTTTTAGAGGATAGATATGTGTAGTCTCTAAAGTGAACCATCTCTGCAAGTTGCATTAATAAAGGAATCTTGGTCAAACACAAAGTCAAGATTCAAAAAAAATACTTGAAAAAATACTAAAGAATAAAGAGGTCCTTTATGTTTTGGCTTTGGTGAAATATAGTCATGTATACTTGAAGTCGAACTTATCAGGTCTTAAGGTGATGGAGGCAAAGTTAAACTCTCGCACCTTAACCTGACCATTGAAAAGGGCCCATACTTAGAGAAGACCATTACATAAATACATCGATAAAAGGGCTCATATTTAGAGAAGACCATTGCATAAATGCATCAGTAAAGGGCCCATACTTAAAGAAAACCATGCATCTTCAAGCAAAATTGTTGGGTCTTGAGGTGACGAAGGCAAAGTAAACCCTCGTACCTTAAGCCAACGGCCACCATCTTCGAGAAAAATTATCAGGTCTTGAGGTGACGAAGGAAAATTAACCCTCATACTTTAAGCCGGCGGCCACCATCTTCAAGCAAAATTATTGGGTCTTGAGGTGGTGAAGGAAAATTAAACCCTCATACCTTAAGCTGATGACCACCGTCTTCAAGCAAAATTGTCGGGTCTTGAGGTGACGAAGGCAAATTAAACCCTTACACCTTAAATCGACGACCACTGTTTTTAAGAAAAATTAGTCGGGTCTTAAGGTGATGAAGGCAATTAAACCCTCGCACCTTAAGCCGATGGCCACCGTTTTCAAGCAAGGTCTTTTGATCTTAAGGTGACAAAGGCGAATTTAAACTCTCGCACCTTAAGCCGGCCAATTATTGCATATTGCTATTTGTTTCAATCCTACAAAAAAAAAAAGAGGAAAGAAAAGGAGTAAAACAGTAATAAACAAATTGAGAAAGTATAGATCAGCAATAATACTAGATCACGCTGCAACAATCGATCCAATAAAGGATGAGATCTTTAACAATAACCGGAGCAGCTTTATGTACCATGGGTGGTGAAATTTTAACTGCTAATGGTATTATTTATAGGGGAAAAGGCGGTGGAGATAACCCAATCCCACCAAAAAAAAGCAAAGTTGAGGCGGCGGTTTTATTAATCCAAAAAAAAATAAATTGGGCCATACTATTAAGTTACTTTGATTGGAGGAAAAGGCCATGGGGACCACGTAAAAATCCAAAAAAGGAAAGGGGCTGCATAATAGCATTAAATGCCAAAGAAAAATTAAAAAAAGTGAAACAAATAAAAGGCCATGGGACCACGTAAAAAGACAAAAAAGGAAAGGGGTTGCACAATAGCATTAAATGCCAAAGAAAAATAAGAAAAGTGAAACAAATTTCATTTGTTTCACTTGTGAATCTAGAATTAAGTTATATATTATATTATATTATATTATATTATATTATATTATATTATATTATTACATATATATATATATATATTATATTTATGGCAAAGGATTGGATATGCCTCACATATTCAGTTTATGGTCCATCATAATTTTATTTGCACATAAATTTGTGTAATTAAAAAAATCACGTTTATGCTTCGAGGCTAGTGTCCGAAAGATCTCGACAACTCTCGAAGTAGGGGACATTGTGTTGATAACAAAATTTTATTAAATTTAAATTCATACAAAATTCATATTAAATTAAATTCAAAATATATTAGTCCTAAATAAATACAGTGGATTAATATAATTGAATTAATTATTTAATTTCAAATATATGAATTTGAATAAAGTTTAACATTTATCGGGCTAGTCCATTAATTTGAGCTACAAATAATGAGACCACTTTGCTAAATCCAAGATATTATCATATTCTAGAGGCCCAAATAAGTGCCACGTGTTAAATACCGTGACATGCCAAGTCAAAGGAAAGATCCAATAGGACCATGCCACATCTCAAAATGATGCAGCAGACCCATGAAATCAAAGCCCATAAAAGGCTCCATGGCACTCAAATCTAATTGGTCAAAGTAAGTCCATCTTCATCATGACTCTTCCCCTTTCCACAACTATAAATAGGGGTCTCATAATTCAGAAAAGAAGACCCAGAACTCTAACAAGAAGCAAGAGAAAGCTCGTAGATCAAACACTATAATTTTTCTACCAAGTTCAAGCATTCAAATCAAGTTCATCAAGATTCAAAATCAAGATTGCAATATTCAAGAACAAGCTTAAAAGCCCTTGAATTCAAGCACAAGTCAAGATCAAGTCCCTCAAATCAACAAATCAGGTTCAAATTTAAGATCAAGCTTTAACCTTTTAAATTTATATTTTTAAAGGCAAATCAGAGGATTTATAGAGATTGTAAAACTCACATATTAAAATGAATAAATTAATTTTTTCAATAATTTTCTTGTCTCGATTATTTATTTTTTGGTCTCGAGAATTTTATTGTTCAGCAACTGCGTATTTACTCTCGTTGATAAAAATTTTACTTGATATCCAAATATAACAATTCTTACAGTAATTTTTTGTTTTGGTGCATTTTAACCATTTCCCTTACCCCTGATTTCTTTATGATATTTGCGATCTGCGGGTGTAGGTTGGAGAGTTCCCCAAGTGGTGGGTTGAGTATTATGTGAGTTGTTCATTCGTAAGGTTTTGCAATTGGTATGATTGACTTGGGTCAACATTTGATAATTTTGAGGTCATATGGGGATTGAGCCAATTTTGTTAGCTCTGAAATATGGTGTTAGGGTTATTAGGATCTTTGATTTGCTTCCAAAAGCATTCAGATAGATATTGATAGTTGGTTGAAAATTTTAAAGTTTAAGGCATATGATTTAGTTTGGTCAACATTCATTGAAAATGATCTCTGCTTGGCAATATGACAATTTCATTGAGTCCAAAATGTCATTTTTAGCCCGGTAGCATAGTCTGCATGTGTTCACGGGATTTCGAGTATATTCCTAGGATTTATTTAGTGAATGTTGTGCCATTTCTAGTTGCTAGTACACCAAAACCAATTATGGTGCAGAGGAATTTTCTTTTTCATGTTCGGAAAGAATCTATCATGATCACGAAGTGTAATACCCTGTACTAATCTTAGCTCGATTTGGCTTTCAGTTGCATGCATAAGGGGCTTAAGGCCTGAAATTTTCACTAAGTGTTGGGGGACAGTCATTTTTAAGACCTCTAACTTTGAGGATTTTTATTTTGGTATTTTCGCTCTCGAGATGTTGATTTTTGAGTTAATTTATGTTCAGGGGTGTAAGAAATATGTCTCAGAGAATTTTTGAATTTTTTGAATGAGGTTTGGGACATGTTTGAATCATGAAACTAATGGGTCATCGCGATAAGCCCGCATTGCGGCTCTATTCCCATTCTCATGCAGACCACGTAGCAGTGAGGGAATGAGCAACTATGATAGGACCACATCGTGGTAAGACTATTGCATTTAATTTTGAATTTAAATGACTGAGGAGCAATTGAGTTTTTTCCCCCTCAACCCAATCGTTCATATCATGACTTGGGGCTTTAATTAGGGCATTATTTGCCCTTCTTCTCTAACTTTCCTCTCAAAAAACCCTCTCATTTTCCCAAGAACAAGAATTCAATTCCTTTTTCCAAAGAAATAAAAAATTCAAGTTCCCCAAGTTCAAGAACTTTCAAGAAAGCATCAAGATTAGCGTTTTCCTTTTAAGGTATGTGGGGGTGTTCATTCATAGGTTTCTTTCACCCATGGAGCCCAAAAATCCTCTTTTCAATTAAAAAATGGATTTCTCTATTATTATGGTATTTTATATTTCTTAATATGGTTTCAATTCATGTTTTCATGGTGATTTTAAATTCAATTCATCCCATGTATGATCCCATGCAAGATTTGATTTCCTCATGCTTTGAATTTCAGTTTCCCATGTCCTACTTCAAGTGATTTCCATGTTAGACCCTCAAATTATGATTTTTAGTCATACTGTTATGTTATTTCCCCTATTTAAAGCATTTCCATGTTTAAATTCATGATCCCCGCATGATTGATGGAATGTCTATGCTTTTGGGTTTTGAACCATGATCCTTTACTATAGTTTTTAAGCTTGTTATTACATTCATTGATCATTTAGTGCTAGTGGGTTATAAATACCCGATACCTATGAGTTTTTACACTAATTCAGATCATTTCAGTAATAATTCAGTTAAACCACAAATTCTATTACTTATTCCATTGATGTAATCATGATGAGCACTAGAAGTTATGAAATCATGTTCAGTCAAGCTTAGTTCAGTTCGGTTCCAGTGTCAGTTTAGTTGGGAGTAGGATTTAGCATCGAGTGAACTCAGGGATGAGGGTTTACCTAACAGTAGAGGGTGTGACCCTTAGTAATAATCCTCGAGTTACAGAACTATGTAGCCAGCGTAAGTTAGAGATGTCTACCTACCAGTTGAGGGTTGACAAGGTATTTACCTGCTAGTTGAGGGTGACACATATCTCATTAGAGAACTTGCCAGTTGAGGGTGAATCATTGGTCCTTCGAGACACCAGTTTAGTGGATCCACACAGCCAATGTTAGTACCCGTGGCACGATACTGACACCTTTCCAACTGGGGGTTATAGATTGGACCCCGATTAGCTCAGATTAGGGCATGTCAGTTAAACGATACCTCTCACAGTGTTAGTGCAGTATTCAGTTTATTTTTAGTTCAGGTTTGCATTGACTAAGTGTATAGATTCTCAATTATTCAGTCATACAAATTACAATCTTTAAGTTTCCAAATTATTTTAGAAACATGTTTATACTTGGTCTTGCAACCATAGATATTACTTGTTTATGCATTCATGCACAGTTACCCATGTATTTTAGCCAATCCTCATCTCATATACCAGTACATTCAAAGTACTGACCTCATACTCTTCTTTGTACTATGATGTCTTATATCATAGGTTCGGAGGCTCAGTTTGCCGACCGCAGTTAGACAACTAACGTTACTCAACATCCATAGTGGTGAGTCCTCATTCACCGAAGACATATTATCTCTTATTCAGTACTTTAGTATTTTACTATATTTAGTCAGTCGAAGTCAGTTGGGGGCCTTTCCCTTCAACTCCTCAGTCAGTTAGAGGCTTATAGACAGTTAGTTAAATGGTTATTCAGTTTATCAATCCTTTTAGTATTATCAATTATTTTAAATTGATAGTTAGCTTTCAGTATTTCACCAGATGCTTCAGATTTGTGATTGAATCACATTTTCAGTATTCAGATTTTTATTATTTCAGTAGTTTATCTTTCGCATATGTGTATGATTATTATTTTATTCAGTACTCATAGTAGGTACCAACTCACGAGTTAGCTTGTGATCACTTGTAATCGTAAGCACCATTGTCGTGACTGGGGGTAAGCCTTGGGTTGTGACACGAAGGCTCTCTCATGATCATGAAAAGCTGTTGGCTTAGTCATTACAATCATGATGAAGGGTCTGCTATCACAACCTGAGTCTATACCTAAGTCGTGAGTCATAACTAACTACTCACTAGTATTTTAGGAGGACCCTTATATAACATATCTATAGGATAGTATAAATATCAAAACTGAAGTGGAAACATAAACAATGATATTGGGCTAAATCTTAAAGATACATTCTTTACTGAGACAAAGATAGAAATAAATGAAAGACTGCCAATTACTACACAATTGTTGTCTTGGGAAACCTCTAGTACCAAACCTAAGAGTAAATTGGGACAATACCCGGTAAATACCTTTATTATAAACAAATCTAAGAAACTGAACAAGCTAAAACTAAAGTTTATTCTATTTCTGCTGGATGATAGGAGACCTGACCAAATCCACTGGGTTCCAAATGCTACCAAATGTCTAACAACAAATCTTAGGCTCGAGTATCTAAATCTACATGATGAAAATATATATATATATATATATATTTATATATATATATATACACACACAACATGAGATGAACAGATGACATAATAATGTATATAGAGTAACTTAAAACAATGGTTAGAAGTTGATTCATGAGTTATGCAGAAAATCATATAAAACATTCTCATAATAGCTAGGCTGAAGGAAAGCAGAATATCTAAAATCTACATAAAGTATTTCATTAGTGCATTTATGGTAATATCATGAGGTTTATTTTCACGCTCTGAGAATACACCCTGGACATGACACAATACTTAGAACTACAAGTAGCCTGAAGCTATCCCCCTAGTATTTGGCATAACGTTAAAATCATATTCTAAGCACTATAAAATCATGAGCAGAAACTATAAGTTCATAAGTATGGAAAATTGATCAAACAAATCCAATGATTGCCAATATCTAGTTAAAGAAATCTTAACATACTAATGGACTAAAAATCTTCTATGTCTAGACAAGCTCTAACATATACTGAAGAGCTGTTTAGGCAAATCCCCAGTTGGTCCGATATGATGAAAGTCTGAACCAAATGGAAATCTAAGATACTTAAAGTAAGAAAATTATCATAGTCCTCGTAACATGATAACTCACCAACAGATCTTAGGCGTATTTATACACCTAAGTGTCATTATCTATGCAAGTTTAGCTTAGTTTTGAGGATAAATTTATGAACTTAATGAAGTATAATATGATTATTTGTGTATTTGTGTGCTAATTTGCATGTTTAGAGTATTTAAGGTGAAATTTAAATAATTCAAGAGTCAAACGTATCAAATAGAGTTTAGACGAGAAATTGGTTAGGCTAGCCTAAACTATGCTTGTTCTAGTGTATTTTGATGAGCTTTATTTTGTTGTGTTGACTAATGTTTGTTATGAGTTGTTTTAGGAGGTCGATGGAGAATCTATGGAAGGTAAATTAAGCCTAAACACAATCCACGAGGAGTATAAAAATAAAAAACAAATGGATGAGAATAAAAGAACAAAGATTGGATGAGATCGCACCATGAGGAGGTGGCCATGCACCGCAACCCCATAGCATAGGTGGGGTCCATTCCTCTTATTCCCTATATAAGGGGACTGCTTGTTTTTTCATGCTATGATCCATGTGTTTAACTCCCTTTCCATGCGAAGCAACCCTTTTAGCTCCTTTACTATGCGAAGCAACCCCTCACCCCCTTAAAAATGTCTAAAACTTATTTTTTTACTTGGTTTAAGTTGACATAAAGTGGTAAATGCATATAATTTATTTGGGGAACCTTATGGATGACCAAAATTACTATATAAATAGTAATTAACCACATTTATAAGAAATCTTTGGAACAATACAAATTTGTGAAGAAGAGAAGGCGTCAAGGGCTCTATGTTAAGGTTTTTCTTCCTTTAACTTCTAGTTTGCTTGTAGTTTTACTTATGAATTAATTAATGGTAATTTTTTATGACTATGAGTGGATGAACACCTTATTTCTAGGGTTTAGGCTATAAACATGATTTTTTAGCGTACATTCAAGTTGGTAAATGTTAATTATCATAATTGGTTGTTCTTATGTTCTTGTACTCACTATTCTATTGACTTACGACATATAGAATACATCTATATTTTTTGTGAGACTAAAAGGAGTAACATTAGATTAGAACATAGAACATAAAGAATGGATTCCTATATTTTAGATGAATTAAATTTAAAATTCACGATTAGCTTAGCAATATACCTAATTTGTTCCATTTGGCTCAAATACGGGATGAAATATAAATGCATTTGAATTTCTTCCCACATCCCCCCTCACTAATGTAGTTGTGAGGCTAATTTAAATAGATGATTAGGGGATTAGAAGACCATATTTATGATATTAACCTTGTGAATAAATAATAAAGATAAATAACTTAACTAATGAGATTGTATAGCTTCACATGATTGTTCAAGATGCTCTGACCTTGCAACTCTCTGAATTATGTTCACATCACTTTTAATTTCCATTATTGTTCTTTGTTCCTTTTAGCATAGTAAAAATTTACTCTCTTTGATTACAAATCACACTCATTTAACTTCTTGAATTAGAATGTCTGCTAAATGCCAAGTCCCTGTGGGATTGATATTCGTCTCGCAAGAGCCATTTTATTACTTGCAAGACCATGTAAACTTGTGTGTGTGGTTGTACACAACAATTTTTGGTGCAATTGCTAGGAACTTGAAAAATTAGCAACCTTCTATGTTCTAGTCTTACTATTTTGTTTGATAAGTGCTAACAACTTTGTCTTAGCTACTGAATTTGTAGACATAGATTTTAATTTTGAGAAAGTTAATAAGGGAGAAGGAATTGGTTGAATCATATCCCAAACCTAAGCAACACTTAAACCAATTAAGGAGAGAAACAACACTTTTCTATCCATTCCCATAAGTTCAAGAAGGTGATACCATTCCTTCAGTAATTAGTGATGAACAACCAACCCGCAAGATAGTGTACAAAGTGCCAATCACACTCACAACTAATGTGACTTCAGGTATCCAAAAACTAGATGCAGTGATAGATCTGAGCTTAAACAGAACATGGTGCAACTATTGCGCAAAAGCGGTTAGTTCACAGGACTTCCCCATGATAATCCACAGGTTTATCTTCAAAATTTTTGGAGTTTAGTGAAATATTCATTCTTGTGGAAGTCTTCATAGATTAAGTATTGAGTATATGGGGGATGCGCTCAACTTGTAAAAATGATTGGAATAACAAAGTAATGACATTCATAATAAGTATATAAAGACTTACTATTTTCAAGAATAAGTTGATATTGAAATATCACATAATTAGAGAGTACAAAACATGATTTGACAAATCTAGTGAGCCATATACACTTACTTCTAAAACTGATTTATTGTGAGAGATTCTCTTAACTGACATAAGCTATGTGATCAATGGAGAGTCCAATATATACCTCATGTTGAAGGACGTAATATACCTTGCCATGGGTATAAAGACATGACTGATGCGATTACTAAACTGAGACCGTTTAGACAAATAAAATACCTATGATGGCACATAATACTAAAACTTGGGCATGCTGAAATCATGTCTACTTGATGCTAAATACTACTCTCAAAACCATACCAATGCTTATACTACATAACATCACCATGAGTTAAGCATAAACTAGTTTGTAAGTCTAAAAACTAATTATGTTTCTGTTTCTATTCATATCTATAAATTAATTCATGACATTTGTACAAGTTTGACATCATGGGATTTAATCAAGTAGTTCAAATCATGCTAAAATCATGTGATGAGTTAAATTTATAAGATTTCATGTAAAAATAAACTATTATAAAACATGAGTTCAAGCAAGTGACTAAGTCATATTTAAAACATAAATTCATGAGTATAATAAGATTGTGTAAATAATTTCATATGGAGGCGTAAAATTCAAGTTCATGAGAAATTAGGATGATTTTGAACTTATTTAAACCTGTATCAAATTTATCATTATCTTCATAGTGGTTGTTTGTGAGAATTACATCCTGATTTCATCAATACATATTCATGAGATTGATATCACTAAGAAACAATGTTTTTTGACAGAAAATGGAACATTTTACAAAACACTTGATCTAGGAATGTGTCTGCAAGGTGACCGATACCTGAGATTTGAGATTGTGAAAATATTTGTTCTATCCTAAAAGTGAGAAGGCTAAAAAGATACAATACTTTAGATTGAGATTATGAAGGTATATGATCTTATACTTGAAATGCAGAGGCTCAAAAGGCATATATGAGAGCTAAATCATGGTTTATATCATCATTATTACGTTCCATTTCTTGGTATAGTTTGATATTGTGTTTGAGAGTTTAATTTTGAAGTGATTTATCATGATTGAACCTTATTGATATTGTGTGTTCTACATTAATTTAATTCATATGCTATCATTCTTTAATTGATTTAGAAGTTGAGATATTATGAGACATGGGGTATATCTATAGCTTGATCAATGAGTCTGTAGTATCGCTCCTATTGGTAGCATGAGATACACATATTTATGCACTTGTACCATTTTATCCTAGATTAAATGGTTGAACATGATAATTGAGTTTGATATACTGTGTTATTGAGTCCATGATGAGTGGTGTATTTACCACTTATTTGCATTTAACATTTGTGCACATTACTATGATTAGAATATATAAATAAGACATAATTGTAATTAAGGGCACTAATTTTCATATTTTGCAGGCATACAGGTCATAAGATGGAAAGATGTGGATTGGAACTAAAAAGAATCAAAAGGAGAAAAGAAGTGTAGTTGGAAGACCTAGAGAAGAAACAAGCCTCAGTACCACGATCTCAATTTGAGGGATGCAATCATGGCCAGTTAAGATAGGTCAATATACCATGATCCCAAGTGTTGACTGTGGTCACTGTAGCCGCGGTTGCGAATAAGTGTCAATGGTCGCGGCCTAGCGGGTTTAATGATAAAGGGTAGTTCAATCAAAAAACATAGCTGATTCCAATTCCCATATAAGGGACAATTCTTATTCCCTTAGGACATTATGCAAGAGAGGAGGATTGAAAAATTAGAAAGAAGGTGAACGCTAGAATTTGGGAAATATTTTGAGAAGTGGAAATTGGTGAAATTGAAGTGTAAAGTGAAGATTTTCTTTATCCTCCATTGTTATGGATACCATGAATGAATTGTTTGGTATATTTCTTCTCTTTTATTTCATGAGTAGCTAAATTCTTTGTTCTTGGGATTATGTTGAACTAAGGTGAAATTGTGTTTGGGTGATGATGTGTTTATGTAATTCTTAGTTGTTGATTATGGATTATACTATTTCTTGGTTTAAATAAGTTGGGATTTATGGGTGAAAACCCCAAATACCCAAGGTGGGTTTGTTGGGTAAAAATCCCAAACTCTTGAAAACTCTCATCATCCTTGAAAGAGGGATGTGGGTAAAATTTTGGGAACCCATAGCTTCCTTAAAAAAGGGCTATAGGGGTCCAAAGCAATAGTGGACAATTGCAAATATAACTTACTTTATTTTTCCATCTTTGAAACAATGGTAGATGGAGAGTAGGTTATGTCATGGGCATTTTTCTAAAAATAGGGATGTCCAATTAAGGTTTTGGGTGGCTTTTATTGATACACTCGTTAGGTACTCGAAAGAGTCAAGGAGTGACACCCTTGAGTCCTTGTTGCCAAAATGGCCTCAAGGACTCTTAACCTAGCCTACCTTGTTATCAACAATTAGAACTTATACCAACCCATCATAATCCCATGCACAAGTTGCCCTTAGGTAGACATAATCCCAAGATCCTTCCAAAAATTGAATTCTAAAAGAAAAAGTATTTTTGTAGTGTATTGCATGACTTGATATTGATAACATACTATTCCAAACCAACCCCCCACTTTACATTATGTGTTTTATGTTGTGTACACTTCGGGTATCTTTTTAGTAATTTTTGACACCTATAGGACTCAAAATTTAAATCTTACTTCTTGTGGATTCGACCTCAATGAAAGTTTAGTTATTGACAATGACCATCCTTTACCACTTTATATGGTATAGGTGAGCGTTATCAAAATGGCACCATTTTCGGGGAGTGAAATCTGGATTTTACAAATGTGGTGTTGAATGTTACTTTGGGTATGCCCATGGTGATTTAGATTCAAATTCCTTGTTGTTTTTGATTAGGTAATCACTATTTCTCCCGAATAAACATAAGTTAAGATGGATTGGATAATCTTGGCACCGATGACCATGAAAGTGCAATCCGATCCCCTCACTGAGGGAAACAACTTATTTTATGTCACAAGCATGATGCTTTAATTGCTTTATTTGAAAGGACTTCTTGGGGGCTCAAGCACATGAGGACCTGAATTCACACTTGAAGAACATTGTGGAGGTTTATGAACCCTTCAATATTGCACACATATCCCAAGAGTCCATCTAATTGCGCTTTTTCCCATTCTCTCTAATGGGAAAGACGGTGCTATGGCTAAGATATTTGCCCGCCGGTTCCATCACCTTATGGATAATTCTTATGGAGTCTTTCTTAAGTCAATACTTCCCATCTTCAAAGATGTTACAATTGCGGGATGAAATCAATAATATCCGCCAATTCCTTGAAGAATCGTAGTATGAAGCTTGGGGAAGATTCAAGGAGAAACTCTTGAAATGTCCTTACCATAAGATACCGGAGAAGATGCTTCTCCAAATATTTTATAGGTCATTGGACCAACTTAGCAAGGCGATATTAGACATGCATCTGGTGGATCGCTCATTAAATTATCATATGGGGTTGCATCAAAGGTGATGGATCAATAAACAAGTTTGTCTAGGGATATGACATAAAGGATGATGAGGTATCCATGGGGGCCCTCTCCTCATCATTTGTGTACCAAAATGGAAAAGCTCAAGAGGAAGAAAAATATGAAAACATGATCAAGGTAATGTCACACCTTGAGCTCCTTACGAATCATATATTGGGAGCCTAAATCGAAAGCATAAATATGATAAATACAATAGAGGATAAGCCATGTGAAAGTGCAAGGAAAGAGATAGTTAATGACAAATGAAGTGTTTTTCCTAAATATATGAAGGATTTACACCTTTCCTATCAAGGGAAAAACAAGAATAAAGGTCAAAACCATAAAAGCCAAAGCATGACACAATGCAAAAAGGAAGGGTACATTAACGAAATTTTTTTGGCTCGGATCTTGAATTGTGTTGTGGGGACGAACGAAATGGTGCAATAAATTTTAAGTGATTTCTCTGTGATCTATCAAAATGTTGATTACCACTCAACCACCATCCAAAAATTAGAGGAAATGTTGAATCAAATATTGGTGAATCTCATGGAGAAGCAAAATAAAGGAATGAAAAGTGGAAAGGTAACAAAATCTATGGGCACTGAAGATGAAAAAGGTTTCAGAAATAGTATGGATCTTGAGAATATAGGTGGAAAAGAAGAGGATGATCAAACAAAGGCAAAGAGAAAGAGGTCAAATAATGATGAGCCAAAACCAAGTAGGATTGTGTTTGAAAAGTCCTTGGTAAATGAGTGCCAAATTGTCTCCATGCTATCAAGCAATAGTCCTCCCCGTTTCCCTAAGGATTTCTTATCGAAGGGAGTAAATTCAAAGTTCAACAAGCTCTTTGATAAATTTAGTACCCTATCCATAAATATTCCCCTAGTTGAGGCTTTGCAGGATATACCGGGGTATGCTAAATTTGTGAAGGATTTAACTTATAAGAAATGGCTTGTGGAGGATTAAACAATATAAATAATACATCATTGTAGTGCTATCATGTCAAGCACATTGGCTAAAAAGAAGAATGACCCCGGTGCTTCTCCATACACCATTGAATTTTTCAAGTTTGTAAAAGCATTGGGTGACCTTGGAGTAAGTGTAAACCTAATGCCATATGCCATATTCCACAAGATTGGATTGGCTAAGCCACAACCTACCACAATGAAATTGCTCATAGCCGACCATTCCATTAAGAAGCCAATCAGAGTTCTTTATGATCTTCTCGTCAAAGATGACTGGTTTATTTTCCCTGTCGATTTTGTGATTTTAGATTGTGTAATGGATATTAAAGTTCCTATAATTCTTAGGAGGCCATTCTTAGCCTCTGTGAAGGCTTTGGTGGATGTAGAATCCGATGAGATGAAGTTCTAGTTGAATAATGATAAGGTGTCTTTCAACATATATAAATTCATGAAGCAACTGATGGACTTGCAAGTGATCTCAGTAGTTGATGTCATTGATGGGGAGGCAACAAATTATATTGATATGAGCTTGTTAGATAACCTTTTGGTAGGAGTGCTATGGAATTGCGAAAGGGAAAAAGTGGAAGAATTTTATGAGGTGGCTACATTTTTAATAGGACTTGGATTCTATACCAAGAACCCGGTAAAGTTGGATCTTGACCTTAAAAAGTGTGAGAGCCCACCCACAAAATCATCTATTCTAGAGCCACCAAAAATTGACCTAAAGCCTTTGACAGCCCATCTTAAATATATGTTCTTGGGGGACGAAACACGTTACCCATTATCATTGCATGTGACCTTAATCCCACTCAAGTGGAATCTTTGAAGTTAGTGGTGAAAAGGTTCATTTGAGCCATTGGATGGACAATTATGAACATTATAGGGATAGCCCTCACCATTTGTTCCCATAAAATCAAGCTATAGCAAGATTATCTACCAAGTGTGGAACATCAAAGGAGGCTAAATCATCCCATGCAAGAGGTAGTAAAGAAAGAGATCATAAAATGGCTTGATGCAAGAGTAATCTATACTATATAAAATAGCACTCGGGTGAGTTCGATAAAATATATCCCAAAGAAAGGTAGCATTACGGTAGTTGAGAATTAAAAGAACAATCTTATCCCCATCCGACTGGTCACCTGAAGGTGGGTGTGCATGGATTATCAAAAGTTGAACTCATGGATCAAAAAAGACCTTTTTTTGATGCCTTTTATGGAGGTTGTTCGGGGAGTAAGGTATTGCTTCTTAGATGGTTATTTTGGTACAATAAAATATGCATTGCCCCCAAAAACCAAGAAAAGATGGCTTTTACTTGTCCATATGGGACATTCACATTCGAGCGAATACCCTTTGGGTTTTTTAATGCCCTAAGAACCTTTCAACGTTGAATGTTATCAAGATTTATAGATATGGTCAAAGACTCAATGGAGGTCTTAATGGATGATTTATCAGTGGTGGAGAACTTATTTGACTCATGTTTTGAGCATCTAAGTAAGGTGCTTGAGAGATGCATGGAAACTAACCTTGTCCTAAATTAGGACAAATGCCATTTTATGGTTAAGAAGCATATTGTCTTGGGCCACAAAATATTGGGGAAAGGCATACAAGTTGATCAAGTGAAGGTAGAGGTAATTTCCAAGTTACTACCCCCATTTCCATAAAGGGTGTTCAAAGTTTTCTTGGACATGTTAGGTTTTATCATCATTTTATCAAAAATTATTCTAAAATAGCTCATACTATATGCAAACTCCTTGAGAAGGAGACAAAATTTAACTTTGGTGAGGCATGCTTAAAATCCTTTGAGCATTGTAAGGTGTTGCTTATTTCAGACCCTATTATTATGGCCTCGGATTGGTCATCACCTTTTGAAGTAATGTGTGATGTATGCGGGATTGCATTGGGTGAAATGTTAGGTTAATGGAAGGAGAAACTCTTTCATCCTATCTATTATTCAAGTAAGACCTTGAATGATACTCAACACAACTACACCATTATGAAGCAAGAGTTATTGGAGGTTGTGCATACTTTTGAAAAATTTTGTGCCTACTTGTTAGGCATGAAAGTAGCGGTGCACACAAATTATGAAGCCCTCAAGTAACTCATGGCAAAGAAGGAAGCAAATTTTCGCCTAATTAGATTGATTTTACTCTTGTCAGATTTCATATTTGAGGTAAAGGATCGGAAAAGGTGCGAAAACCAAGTGGCCGACCATCTCTCGTGTCTTGAAGGTAACCATAAAAGGCATTGAGAAATTAAAATTGATGATCATTTTCTCGATGAGGTGGTCATGTCTCTTGTAGGAAATAGCGTACCATGGTATGCCGACTACACTAACTATGTAGCAAGTGGTGTACTTTCTGAGAGGATTAACTACCATAAAAAAGAAATTTTTGTTTGATGTGAAGAGATATTTTTGGGATGAACCATTCTTATTTTGGAAGTGCGTGGATGGTATTATTAGGTGGTGAATTATGGAGGTTGAGATGAATGATATTCTTGAAACTTAGCACTCCTCTCCTTACAGTAGTCACCATGAGGGGGAAACCGCCGCCAAAATCTTTCAATGTGGGTGTTATTAGCACTCCATTCATAGAGATGACATTGAGTGGGTAGAATTATGTCACCAATGTAAATTTCAAGGTGGTGTTTCAAGAATACATAAAATGCCTCTCAAACCAAATCAAGAGATTGAACTCTTTGTTGTGTGGGGAATTGACTTTATGGTCCCGTTTGTGAGCTCATTTGGAAACAAATACATATCGATGGCGGTTGATTATGTTTATTAATTTGTGTAAGCCCTAGCACTTATGAATAATGAGAGAAAAAGTGTTACCTTCTTCTTGAAGAAATACATTTTTACAAGGTTTGGAACGCCGCGTGCCATCAAGGCTCACATTTTTATAATCGGGTATTCGGGGCCCTTCTTGACAAATATCAGGTTAAAAACAAAGTGGCTACCCCTATCACCCCCAAATGAGTGGCCAAGTTGAAGTTTCAAACTGAGAAATAAAAGCAATACTTGATAAAATGGTGAACAAGGCCGAACCAATTAGGCAAGGCAGCTCGATGAGGCACTTTAGGCTTATAGAACGGAATACAAAACCCCAATGGGCATGCCCCCTACAAATTGGTGTTTGGAAAGTCATTTCATTTGCCTGTTGATCTTGAACATAAAGCCTTGTGGGATTTGAAGAGGTTGAACATGAATTGGAGAGAAGCCTCCGAGGTGAGGGTCACAAAACTCCTCGAGTTGAAAGATTTTTGACTCAAAGATTATGAGAGTTCCACATTGTATAAGGAGAAAATGAATAAATAGAATGATGATCGAATATTAAGACGGGAATTCTATGTTGGTGAGAATGTACTCCTTTACAATTCTCTATTGAAACTCTTTGTAGGAAAGCTTTGTTCTAAATAGTCGGGGCCATTTGTGATTTCTAATGTTTACCCTAATGGTGCCATTGAATTGGAAGATCATGAAAGAAAGAATATTGTAGTAAATGGCCAAAGGGTAAAGTGTTAAAATGTGAAAGTCCCCGTGGTGGTCAAGGTGGCATTTGTTCGCTTCAAAGATGCTACGTGGTAAAAAAAGGAGAGTCATGCTGCGATGTTAAATTAGGCGCTTGATGGGAGGCAACCCATCCTTGATTCATTTCTTATTTGTTTTGATATTTATAGGTGTTTTAAATTAAGTTTAATGTCCAAAAAATAGGGGAAAAATAGAGCTGGGAAATGGTACCTATGCAGGAAACCAAAATAGAGCAAAAACAGGGGATTTCAGCCTCAGTTACCATGATCGCAGAGCTCTCTACTATGATTGTGGAATCCGAGGGTCATTCTGCTTGCTGTTTAACGGAGTCCCTTCAAACTCTTGCCATTCTTAATTATGCTGCAGTGAGGCCACTTCATATCCCTAAGTTGGGGGTTTGGGTGAGACTACCTTTGTTTTCTTTGTGCGTAACTTTGGATGAACTTTTCCCTATGATGGACTGGGTGACAATATTCTTAAGCGAAAAGAGTCATGATTGGGGTTGAGCCATAAATAAAATCTGAGTACCTATGGCATTTAGAATTTGTGATCGCACTTGTACTTATGGTGAAGTCTGAGTAGCCATATGGTTTTCCCGTAGAAGGCCAAAATGTGAGATGAAGGCTTGGGTTGATGCCATATTTAGTAAATTATGTATAGTGTAAATGAAAATAAAGCACCCCCCATCTAAAATTTTTGAAAAATCAAGGGCATGGACGTGAGCGACCTTGTAAAAATCCTTTTTCTTTTTTTGTGACACCAAAAATTTTAGTTTATAAAAATTGGTAGATACTTCATTTTTGTCTCTAATGAGAGGGGAAATTGAGCCCCGTTGGTGAATTTGCATGCCATGTGTGGTGAGCTCATTTTTCCAAATCTCATGTGTACTTGTACCACCTAGAACTTACCTCATTAGTCTCTAAAAGATAATTTTGATTGTACTTGGTTGGTGAGTTGATCTTAGGCCATCTTTGTGTCATTGGAAGTTCACTTTAGCCTAAAAAGTCTAACCTTGCATAGATGTTATCCCTAGTCACCCACTTTGAGATTTTGGATTCTTTTCTTTGGCGAACACATTGCAAGTCGTAATCCTTTAAATTTTTATCCCTCTTTTGAACCGTACCCTCCTTGAACTTAAAATTGCAACTTGAGGCTAAAAGCCTAAGTTGGGAGTGCTGATGATTGGAAGAGGTAACTTTGGGATACGAAGTTGTAAGTGAGTGACTATGGGCTTAAGCATTGATGACAAAAAAAGAGAAAAAGAAAAGGACTCAATAAAGGAAAAAGAAGCAAAGGGGGTGCAAAAAAAGAAATGAAAATAAAATGGGTGAACCAAGGAAATTAAAGTAGGCACATGTGTAAGGAATAAAAACAAAAGAAGTGGCCCATGATTAAAATTTGGATGGAATAGTATGATGTAGATGTTCAAGGAGGGTATATCCATATTGTTCCTAA
>NW_025838654.1:201271-322940 GCF_002878395.1 Capsicum annuum | reverse complement strand
TTCATTATAGTAGAGATTGAAAATAGGGGCAAGCTTATGGCATGGTACTTGTTAGCATCAAGAGTTCTTGAGAGAGAGTGTGTTCCACACTTAAATTCCTTGGTGCATATTTGATAACATGGTGTGTGGAATTTTCTTTCTTGTGAGGAGGCATGTGAACAAGTTGATATGGGTGATTTTGTGATCTCTCGAAAAATGAGGCAAAAGAAGTATATTGTAGTTGAGGTCAAAAGGTGAGTCACTTCTAGAGTATTAGTGATTGATGCATGGTTTCCCTATGTAGTCTTTTGCATTCTTGAAAATTATATTTTTGATTGAGGGGTGTCTGAAAATAGTTTTGCCCATGGTTGAAAAGCTAATTGTGGTAGTACTCAAGTTGAAGTCATTATGATCATTGTGTCATTTTGTTTGGGCATAAATATGCATTGTCTTGTGGTTAGAAGTAGTGTTTCTTGAGGAGAAGTAAACCTTTAAGTTAGGGGTGTTGATGAGTGGTGTATTTACCACTTATTTTCACTTAGCATTCATGCACATTACCATGATTAGAATGTGTGAATGAGAAAAAATTGTGATTAAGGGCACTACTTTCCATATTTTACAGGCAGAGAAGCCATGAGACGGAAAGATGTGGATTGGAGCAAAAAATAATCAAAAGGAGAAAAGAAGTGCAGCTGGAAAACCTGGAGAAGAGATAAGCCTTAGTTACCGCGATCATGGTCTAAGGGATGCAATCGTGGCCAGTCAAGATAGGTCAATATACCGCGATCGCGATTGCTGACCACGATCGCAGTAGCCGCGATTAGGGACAAGTGTCCGTGATCGCGGCCTATCGGGTTTAATGATAAAGGAAAGTTCAGTCAAAAGATGTAGTTGATTCCAATTCCCATATAAGGTACAATTTTTGTTCCCTTAGGACATTATGCAAGAGAGGAAAATTGAAAAATTAGAAAGGACGTGAACCCTAGAATTTGGGAAATATTTTGTGTAGTTAAAATTTCAAGTGGAAATTGGTGAAATTGAAGTGTAAAGTGAAGATTTTCTTTATCCTCCATTGTTATGGATACCATGAATGAATTGTTTGGTATATTTCTTCTCTTTCATTTCATGAGTAGCTAAATTCTTTATTCTTGGGATTATGCTGAACTAAGGTGCAATGTGTTTGGGTGATGATGTGTTTGTAAAATTATTAGTTGTTGAAGTATGGATTCCACTATTTCTTGGTTTAAATAAGTTAGGATTTGTGGGTGAAAACCCTAAATACCCAAGGTGGATTTGTTGGGTGAAAACCCCAAACTTTTGAAATCTCTCATTATTCTTAAAAGTGGGAGGGATATGAGTGAGCTTTTGGAAACCCATAGCTTCCTTGAAAAAGGGTTATAGGGGGCAAAAGAAGTAGTGGATAGTTGTGAATATATCTTACTTTATTTTTCCATCTTTGAAATAATGGTAGATGGAGAGTAGGTTATATCATGGGCATATTCCTAGAAATAGGGATTTCCTCGGGATTTCCAATTGAGGTTTTGGGTGGCTTTTATTGACACACTTGTTAGGTACTCGAAAGAGTCAACGAGTGACACCTTTGAGGCCTTTTTGACAAACGGCCTCAAGGACTCTTAACCTATCCTACCATGTTATCAACAATTAGAACTTATACCAAACCATCATAATCCCATGCACAACTTTCCCTTAGGTAGACATAATCCCAAGATCCCTCCAAAAATTGAATTCTAAAAGAAAAAATATTGTTTTAGTGTGTTGCATGACTTGATATTGATAACATCCTATTCTAAACCACCCCAACTTTACATTATGTGTTTTATTTTGTGTACACTTTGGGTATCTTTTTAGTAATTTTGGCACCTATAGGACTCAAAATCTAAATCTCCCTCCTCGTGGATTAGACCTCAATGAAAGTTGAGCTATTAACAACGACCATCCTCTACCACTTTAGATGGTATAGGTGAGCATTATCAGTCCCCTCATAAAGGACTTTCTTTAATTTTTGATTATAAAATAACTAGTATTAACTCACTAGTATTATATTGCCTACCCTGTATATCGATATTACTATGACTATTTTTTGGGATACTCTGTTAGGATTAAGTGGTGTATTTTATCGGTTGTAGATTTGTGGGGATATTTGGGTAGTTGGGGTGGTGGTCCTAGCTATCACTTTGGATTAGGATTACTTATCAATGAAAATTGCTAATGTTTCCCAAATTACATCACTAAATAAAGTATGAAGTAGTCGTTGATTAAATATAGAACCCAACTAGGCTGGGGTCGATACCGCAGAAAATAGGTCAAAATATCAATCAAGATATACATTGAGGTAATTAATAACAATTTCCAGTTGAAAAGGTGATTTGTAAGTAAATAATTTATTAGTATCAATTGTTGAATTGTTGGATGTGTAATCAATATAAGAAAAGCACTAGGAATGTGTGCCCTTGTAACTTTATAACTTCATAGGTTCTTCATACTTTGTAATTCCTTTTGGTGTTTGATATGCAGAATTGATAGGTTTTGTATACTTATAACAAATTTAAGCTCTTGTATAAGTAGTATCCTCAAGTAGTTTTATCTTCTCCTAAGCCAGCATTCTTAACCCATATCTTGGATCCTAGATAGTTATCCCATATCATCGACTCAAGCTATTAAGTAGAGGTTCATAGCTCCAAGTCTCTATTGTTTGTTCTCTTTTTCCCATCCATACTTATCCTTACATCCAGAATTAGATTAGGCAAGTTATAATGTTGTGCACCGCCAGAAAGCATTCAGACCTAAGGAAACAATCAATAACATGAACACCAATTAAAGATTACTCCATACTATGAATCCTACTTTGTTAATCTGTCATGGTTTTCACAATCCTAGTTTTGGTGTTTAGCTACTCATAATAGCCAGAATATAAGAGGAACTTTAAGATGAAAGAAAAATTACGAACTTATAATAAGAACATGAAAAATTTCAAGATCTTAATTTGAATTAAAATACTCAAGTCAGTGTTTGTGAAATTCCAAAGTCAAAAGTATCCCTTAGAACCTTACAATCATGTAATAGAAGGTAAAAACTGACATAATAAAATGAATAGGAGTATTTATAGACAAAAAAAAACCTATCCTAAATAAAACATGAAATTTGAGTTAGCCACATCAAATTAGTGGAAGGTATTATTATTGTAAGATACCACGATCATCATTTGGTGTTTGTGGTTTACTAATGAACTTAGTCATCTCAGGTTTTCTCTAGTATGATCCTCAGCACACCTTCGTAGCTTCAAGGTACGATCGTGCTTTACTCTCGTCTGATTTTCCTGCACTTTGAACATATGAAAGCTACAAATTTGGAATTCCTTCTCACGCTACCTAAGTGAGATCGTGACTTTACTATATAGTCTTGAGAAGTTATTGTCTGATCCTTTTTGACTTAATGCTTGCAACCATTATTTCAGCATTCTTCCCATGATCATATTGTACAATCGTATGATCAATGTGTGTTCATGTGAAACTTTTGTCTAACCATGTCCTAAGATGTAATGACTTGATTTTTTGGGTAATTTATGTGAAATAATTATTTCTATATGAATGGACCATTTATCCCTCATCGTGGTTGCCTTGTGGTAATTCTGGGGAGTGGGGGTGATTGGCACAGTTCCTAATACATTTTGAAGTGGTTTATGTGAGATTGTATATTATGATGGTCTTAAAGGTTTATTAGGTTCTTTCGTCGATATCTTTTGAGTTGTGTGTTAGATGAAAAAATGGACTATGACAATATATCCAGAATGTTGATTTTAAGGTGGTAACATGATTGGTGTAGTTTTTTTGGCTTTTATATCTTATTTTGATCCACCATTTGAAAAATTGTAAAATTGGATTTCGGGGGTCAATTTTGTGAAAATGATATCTTTTCAAAAATTTGATATCTCCATTGAGTTTGAAGTATCAAATTTAGTGGGATAGCATATTTCATTTGTGTACTTAGGATTTTAGATGAATCTCGAGGGGTTTGTAGAGATTTGGAATTCTCCAAGTCACTAGTTGGTGCACCACTCAGCTGGTGCACCACTCAGCTGGTGCACTCATTAAAGCGATGCATTGGTAGCTTAAGCAACTTGGCCTGATAGCCAAAATATTTCCTAAACCACACTAGCTCGCTTAAGCAATGGCCTGGTTGGTTAAGAGACACTGGAAAGTTGGACGTCTATCCCTTAAATGAAAACCAAGCGGTGTACGCAGTGAGGTGGGTTTCGCTTAAATGATTGGTCTCTTAAGCGATAGCTGCCTAAGCGACCCGATAGTTGCTTAGGCGATACCTGGGCATTTTATTTTCTCATTTTTGAGATTTGTACACCATTTTAGAAACTTGGAGATTGGGGATCGAGTTTCTAGGCTTTTTCTTTCATTTCTAAACTTGGGTATGCTCCAAAACTCCTATTTCAACTCCTTTCTTCTATTTTAATCATTTAAATCTTGTTTAAATGAGGGATTAAAGGTGGAATTTTGGGATTTGGCTTGAAAGGTCCAAATTATCATTTCTTCAATTCAAACCTAAATTTTACTCCGTTTTTACTTGGATTTTCTTTTACGAGTTCCTCTAATCTTAGAAAATATATATTTAAAGAATTTTTTTGGTTTTCTCCTTCTCTTTTGAAAACTCATTTCGGGGATCCATTTTGAACCCGATTTGGAAGTGGGTAATATGGGTATGTTTGCTTTCTTTTGATGCATAGATTATATATTTGCTTATTTTAGTTAATTTTGGGTTCGTTAATAAGGGAAAGCTCCAGATTAAAGGCCTCTAGGACCGATTTTCAACATTTGAAGTAGGTTATGGCTTAATTTCTTTCATACTAGGTTGTGTAGTTAATAACAATGTAAAAACATACTAAGCATATGGGGTTTTATCATGGAAAATGTGTTTAGGTGATATACGTGCCCGTACGGGGGCCTATGTGAATATTATTTGGTGGTTTTAAGATATTTTTTGCTATGTGTGACCATGTGGGATCTTATATGATGTTGTATCATTATATTTGATATATGTATGCTTGGTTGCACTCTTTTTGGTGGGGAAAAAACCTATATTATGGGACTTATATGCTATCAATGACTTTTCTTGCATGTTTTACTTGATGGTTTTCTGGATTATATTAGATCATGGATGGTTAGTTTTGAGTGGATTTTGGTTTACATTGTTGGTATATTGGTTTGATATTTGATATGCTCATCTTTTTTGGTTATGAGCATTACATCCTCATGTCATATTCATTCGTGAAACATTTGTTCCACTGTGGAAATACTGGAAACACTAGCTTTTTTTGACAGAAATGTGACATCTTTAAAAACCCTCTACTGATGTATGTGACATAAAGGATACATGAGTATTAGTATTGGATATTGGTTGTATCTGGGTTGATGAACCCCCCATGGGTCCTACCATGGGGACATAACTTAGTAGGTATATACAGAGGTTATGCAATGACTTCGTGCATCATTATCATCATCATCATTATTATACTTATTGTATTTCATATATTGTGCTCATTTTATGGTTGTATCTTCGTTCATGACTTGATATCTACATATTTCTTCTATCTTCTTATACTTGTTCTAGGTGTATGTGCATATTTGTCATTCTTTCCCCTACCTATATTTTCTATATATGTATATAGTAGAACTATTAGTGGAGACGGTGTGGGCTACCATTTGGGACATTTTTTGATTGTAGGTGATGTGCCCATAGTTGTATTTATATGATTTATTTTCTACTTTACTCAATCAGCCTATGATACCTATTGTGTACAAGTGTACTATACTCATCCCTACTGTGCCCTTTCGGTGCAGATCTATGTACAAGTGCACCACAGAGATAACTAACTCAAGTAAAATTTGAAGTATTCGAGGTAGTGAACATCCTATGCTTCAGAAGTTGGCCTACTATATTTTTCTATATATTTTATGTCTTTTTAGTATTTTGGGACAAATTTTGATCCTTTTTGGACTGTTATTCTATCTTTGACATTTGAGATGTATTTAGTAGTTCTTATATTATGACACCAGGTTTTAGGATACTATATGGTATCTTTGACTGTGTACTTCCCCTCTTTACTATATAAATGTGTTCTTTGACTCCATTCTAATAGTTTTGCCTTGGGATTTGGTATTTTCTTTCACTTCATATCAGTTAGGGTGATAGGCTTACTTGTCAAGGATTGCCACGATAAGTTGCATTATGACCCTTGGTTTTTGGGTCATGACAAATTTGTATCAAAGTAGCCAGGTTCATTGGTCTCAATAGTGTAAGAATGGAATATCTAATAGAGTCTCATGGACCGATATATAGACATTCATATCTATCTTCGAGAGGCTATATCTTTAGAAACCTTCTCTTATTTTATTCTATATCATGCGGGTCTTTCATACCTTATGTTTTAAGTCATATTTCACTCTTTTCTATGCATATAGTAAGGACTAGAGCTAGAGAGAGTAGATATTCAGATCCATTATCTAAGGAGAGAGCCCATACTAGAGGGAGAGTTTTGAGTCATGGTTGGGCTTGATGTGGAAGACGGGAATTAGGATCTTTCTCATTCATAGATAGAACTAGAGGGCTCTCCTCTAAGCCTCAAGATGAACATACTGGAGATATGGGTCCTACTCTGATTCCACTAAGTTATTCTACCCCAGTTGGAGGAGTTACTAGTTTTTTTATTCTATTGGAGGGTGCTCCTTTAAGTGCACCTAGTGTTCATCCAGCTTTGAGTATTGTACTCCCTTCTGTGCTAGAGTCTTCTTATGGTGTTCCTTTGGTTCCAAGTATGGATCCTCCTATTGTACCAATATCTATTTATTGTACTCCATAGACTGTAAGTATGGTTTCTCGGTTACTGTTGGTATCTGAGTATAGTATTTTGAGCTCAGGAGTTTACCCTTCTTCTATAATGTCTCCTAAGATGGATTCACAGTTGGATAAATTTGCTATGCCTTCTATTTTTATGAGTGCAACTATGTCTTCTAAGGATTAGAAGAGGTTTGAGATATTTACTCATTTAGTTTTCCTAGGTTCAGTGGTGCTGTAGGAGAGGATGCCTATAAGTTCTTAATATATTTTTGTGAGAAGTTGCATAAACTTAGGTCGCTTGAGTCCTATGGGGTGTCTTATACTTCTTACTCGTTAAAAGATATAACATAAAATTTATGGAGGTCACTTAATAGTTGCTGACCTCTTGGTTTGCCAGAGATGACTTGGGATTAATTTACAGAGGCCTTTTAAGATAAATTTGTGCCTTTTAATTTGAGAAATCAAATAAGAGATGCGTTTGATTACTTGGAGAGGGGCTCCATGAGTTGTGGAGTATGAGGAACAATTTCATACCTTGTCTAGATATTCTTATGCAGTATTGCCCTCAGGTCTGAGAAAATTTAGAAGTTCATAAAGGGGTTGGATATTTTTCTTCAGCTTGCCATGACTCAGATGGTAATGTATAAAGCATTGTTTTAGAGTATTTAGATTATTCTAATATGACTGAGCCTATTCTTCGAGAATCTTAGGGGTTACAAAGAAGGTGCACCATTAGGGTAAGTTCAGAGGTCACATCTCTCAAGGTAGATCAGTGCAAATAGCCTTACAGAGTTCAGGAGTAGGTCTTTTAGTTTGGTAACTTTATGTTGTCGTCTTAGTTTAACCGTACCTTTTTCTATTTAGACAGGATATAGGTTTGATATGTATGTGATAAAATTAGCCTTTTGTCCAGAGACTTTCCCCATCGTGTCTTCGAAGCTACTCTTATTTCGGCTATAAGAGGTAGAGGCTCTACTAGGGGTGCAAGAGGCAGAGGTAGTGATACCTGTGATGGTGGTCAAGGGACTACCCATTTAGGTGGTAGACATGGTCAATGCTATGATATACTTTCCAGGCCGAAGGCATAGGCTTTGATGTCGTCATCACAAGTATTATCCCTATTTATTTCAGATATGTATCCATGTTATTTGATCTAGGACCGACTTTCTCCTATGTGTTTACATGTTTTACTTTGGATTTTTATATTTTTAGTGAGCTACTTGCCATGTCTATCCATGTATCTTCCCTAGTAGGAGACTCTTTAGTAGTGGATCGGGTGTACCGATCCTATGTTATGACTTTTGTTGGGCATGAGACTTGGGTAGATTTGCTTGTCTTAGATATGGTTGGTTTTGATGTCATGTTGGGTATGGATTGGTTGGGTCATTAACATGCTATCCTAGAATATTATACTAAGATCGTGACCCAACATTCGTCAGGCTTGTCGAGGATACCTTAGAAAGGTATGCTTTATTCAGGTCCCAAGAGAGTTATATCTTTTCTTCAGGATCATCGCTTGTTTGAAATGGGTATTTGTCTTATTTAGATCATATTCATGATACTAGTGGTTCTTCACCTCCATCTTTGGATTCTATTCATGTTGTTTGTAAGTTTATGTAAGTTTTCCTTATGAATTTGCTAGGTACGCCTCTAGATTGTGACATTGACTTTGCTATTGATGTTGAGTCAGCCACCAGGCATATTTTTATTCCTCCTTATAGGATGTCTCTAATAGAGTTGAAGGAATTAAAGGATCAATTGCAGGAGTATAAAATAAGGGGTTTATCTGACTTAGTGTATCACCTTGGTGTGCGCCTGTTTTGTTTGTAAAGAATAAGGATGAGTCTATATGTTTGTGTATTGATTATCGGTAGTTGAACAGGGTAACCGTTAATAATAAGTACTATCTTTATCATATTAATGATTTGTTTGACCAACTTCAGGGTGTTTCAGTATTTTTAAAGATTGATTTGAGGTCTGGGTATCACCTATTGAGGATTAGAGCTTTGGACATTTCAAAGACAAATTTTCAGTGATACAGTTATTATGAGTTCTTGGTCATGTCCTTTGGGTTAACAAATGCCCTAGCCATGTTCATGGAGTTGTTGAACTGGGTATTTTTATTTTATCTCCACTCTTTTGTAATTTTATTTATAGGTGATATCTTGGTTTATTCTAATAGTGAGATCGATCATGAGGAATATTTGCTAATTGTGCTTCAGAGATTAAGGGATGAGAGGTTGTATGCTAAGTTCTCTAAGTGTGAGTTTTGATTCGAGTCTATCTCTTTCTTAGGTCACGTGGTAACCAAGAATAGTATTACGGTCGATCTGACTAAGATTGCAGCGGTTCATGATTGGGCTAGGCCTACTTCTCCTACTGAGATTCAGAATTTTATTGGTTTAGTAGGCTACTATTGGTGCTTTGTTGAGTTTTTTTTCATCTATTGCAACTCCATTAATAAAGTTGACTCAGAAAAAGATTTCCTTTCAGTGGTCTGATGCTTGTGAGGCTAGCTTTCAAAATCTTAAGGATTTGTTGACATCTGCTCCTGTCTTGACTTTGCCCAAAAGGGCGTGGGTTTTACTATCTTCTGTGATGCTTCTAGTGTTGGGTTAGGTGCTATATTGATGCAAGCGTGTTAGGTGATTGAATATAGTTCTCATCAGTTGAAGCCCCATGTGAGGAATTACCCTACCTATGATTTAGAGTTATGCATGATTATTTTTGCTTTAAAGTTGTGGAGATACTACTTGTACAGATTCCTTTGTGAGATTTTCTCAAATCATTGTAGCCTTCAGTACTTCTTCACCCAACGAGATCTGAACATGAGGTAGTACTGTTGCCTTGAGTTTCTTAAGGATTATGACTTGACTATTCTTTATCATCCGTACAAGGTTAAAGTGGTTCTAGATTTCTTGAGCTGGAAAGCCGACTAGCATGGATAGCTTGGCGTATCTTTTAACCCAGGAGAAACCTTTGGCCTTAGAGGTATAGTTTTTGGCTAACCAGATAGTTAGGCTCGATATTTCAACACCTAGGTGTTTTTTGGCATTTGTGGAGGCTAGGTTTTCCTTGTTGGAGTAGATTTTACCTTATCTATTTAATGATGTCGAGTTGAGTGTTATTCGGGATAAGGTGTTGAGTGGTAAGACTAAGGAGGCCTCTCTTGATCCAGATGGTATCTTGAGGATAGATGGCTGAATTTGTGTGCCGAGAGAGGGTGATTGGATTAGATTGATTTTGGAGGAGGCTCATTGTTCTATGTATTCCATTCATTCGGGAGTGACTAAGATGTATCATGATTTGAGATAGAATTACTGGTGGGGTGGTATAAGGAAAAATATAACAGATTTTGTAGCTCCTTTCCTATGTTGCTAGCAAGTTTTGGCTGAGCATTTAAGACCTGGTGGTTTGCTTCAGAGGTTACCTATTCTCGAGTGGAAATAGGAATAGATCGCTATGGACTTTGTGAATAGGTTGCCTAGTACTTCTCATGGTTTTGATAACATTTGGGTCATTATAGATCAATTGACCAAATATGCTTAAATTATTTTGATTCAGGTTTCTTTCAGTGCTGAGAGGTTGGACCGTATATATATTCATAAGATAGTCCATCTTTATGGTGTGCCAGTGTCTATTATCTCATATCGAGGTTCAGTGTTCAGATCCCACTTCTGGAAGAACTTTCAATAGGAGTTGGGTACTCAGGTTGATCTTAGCATGACTTTTCACCCCTAGACTGACGGTTAGCCAAAGCGGACTATTAAAGTTTTCGAGGGTATGCTCTGTACTTGCATTATGGACTTTGGAGGTCAGAAGGAGTAACATCTAGCTTTGGCAGAGTTCACATATTATAATAGCTACCACTCCAATATTGAGATAGCTCCATTCGAGGCTTTGTATGGTAGGTGTTGTCGCTCTCTAGTTGGTTGGTTTGATGTTTCTAAGACTAGACCTTGAGGCATAGACTTGCTTAGTAAGTCTTTGGACATAGTTCGAGTCATTCAGGATAGACTTTGAGTGGCTCAGAGTAGGTAGAAGTATTATGCGAATTGTAGACTTCATGCCTTGAGATTCAATGTTGATGATCGTGTCTTTCTTCATGTTTCTCCCATGAAGGATATGATAAAGTTTGGGAAGAGAGGAAAGCATAGACCTAGGTATATTGGACCTTTTGAGATCCTTCAAACTATTGGGGATGTGTCCTATAAGCATAAGTAATAACAAACAATCTCTAACGTTGTAGTTTAAGTGGTCCACTGTCTAACATCTTTTGTATCTTTTAGTGTTCTTTGCCAAGCATTGACTCTAGATTTATCAGCTATTCATCTAGTTTTTCATGTTTCTATGCTTCGGCATTGCATTCCAGATGAGTATCACATCGTTAGTTGGGATTCAGTCTAGTTAGATTAGCGGTTGTTTTTTGTTGAGGAGCCTGTCTCAATTTTAGCCAGGGATGTTAAACGATTGCGTTCTAGATTTATTATTTATGGTTAAGCTCTAGTGAAGGCATTGACCTATAGATGAGTCTACTTAGGAGGTCAAGTCTGATATGCGTAATAGCTATCCCCAAATTTTCACTGATTCAGGTATTGCTATTATCTTTAGTTCAAAGACGAACTAGATTCTTAGTGGTGGATGATGTAATGACCTAATTTATTGTTAATTTGTGCAAAATAATTATTTCTATATGAAAGGACCATTCTACCTCTCCCCATGGCTGCATTATTGTAGTTTATTTGAGATTGTGGGTTTTGATGGTCTTAAAGTCTTATTAGTGACTTCGATCAACATCTTTTGATCTATGCATAGACGATAAAATGGACTACGCCAGCAGATTCAGAATGTCGATTACAGGGTGGTAACATGATTAGTGCGGTTTTATAGCTTTTATATTTCATTTTGATCCTTTGTTCAAAAAATTGTGAAATTGGGTTTTAGGGGTCAATTTTGTGAAAATGATGTTTTTTTGAAAATCTGATATCGCCGTTGAATCCAGAGCATTGAATTTAGTGGAGTAGCATAGTTCGTTTTTGTACTAGAGATTTCAGATGAATCCCAAGAGGTCCATTAAGTGAATTCTCTAAGTCTCCAGCTAGTGCACCATTCAGTTTTTTCTCTAGCTTAAGTGATGCTGTGGTCGCTTAAGCAGCATCGCTTAAGTGACTTGGCCTGAAACCAAAATATTGCCTAAGCGACACCAAGCTCACTTAACCAATGGACTGGTCGCTTAAGGGACACTAGCAAGTCAGACAGTTGTCACTTAAGTGATAGCTAAACTTTGTATGTGATGAGGCGGGCTTCACATAAGCGATGCCAAGTCGCTTAAGCGATAGCTGCCTAAGTGACTTGGTATTCGCTTATGCGATGCCTAGGAATTTTATTTTCTTATTTTTGAGATTTTTACACTATTTTCATACGTGGAGCTTGGGGATTGAGTTTTTGGTCGATTTCTTCCATTTCTAAGCTTGGGTAAGCTTCAAAACTCCTATTTCAACTACTTTCTTTGATTTTAATCATTTAAATCTTGTTTAAACGAGGGATTAAAGGTGGAATTTAGGGATTTTGTCCTGGAAGGTCCAAATAATCATTTCTTCGATTCAAACTTCAAGTTCACTCTGTTTTCACTTGGATTTTATCTTACGATTTCCTTTAATCTTAGAAGATATGTTTTCCGATAGAAAGTTTGGTATTACTTTTATTTTTTAAAAACCCCTATCGAGGGTCCATTTTGACCCCGATTCAAAAGTGGGGTATCGTTGGCTTTCTTTTGATGTGTAGGTTTTATATTTGCGTGTTTTTGTTTATTTTGGGTCAGTTTGTGGGTAGAAAGCTCAAGATTGAAGGCCTTTGGGATCAGTTTTTGGCATTTGAGGTAGGTTATGGCTTAACATTTTTCAAACTGGGTTGGGTAGTTAATAAGAATGTAAGAGCATACTAAAGGTACAGGGTTGTATCAAGGAAAATATGTTTAGGTCATTTATGTGCCTGTACGGGGACCTATGTGAGTAATATTTGGTGGTTTTGAGATATTATTTGCTATGTATGACCGTATAGGGTCTTATATGATATTGTAGCCTGGTATTTGATATATGTATGTTTGGTTTCACTCCTTTCGTTGGGGAAAAGCCTAGATTAGGGGAATTATGTGGTATCAATGACTTTTCTTGCATATTTCACTTGATGGTTTTTCGGATTAGATTAGATCATGGATGGTTGGTTGATTTGAGTGGATTTAGCTCATATGGTTGGTATATTGATTGCATATTTGGTATTCTCATCTTGGTTTGTTGTGAGCATTACTTCCTCATGTCATATTCATTCTTGAAACATTGGCACCCTATGGAAATACTGGAAAATATGGCATCTTTAAAAACCCTCTTCTGATGTATGTGTCGGAGAGGAGATATGGATATTGGTATTGGATATTGATTGTATATGGGTTGACGAACCCCTAATGGATCCTACCTCAGGAGCACAACTCGATAGGTATATACGGAGGTTGTGTGATGACCTCGTGCATCATCATTATCATCATCATGATTATCCTTATTGTATTTCAAATATTATGCTTATTCTGTGATTGTATCTCCGTTCTTGACTTGATATCTGCATGTTTATTCTATATTCTTATCCTTGTGCTTGGTGTGTGTGTATATTTGTTATTCTTTTCGCTACCTATAGTTATTATATGTGTATATAGTAGAACTATTAGTGGAGACGGGGTGGGCTGTCCTTTGGGACATTTTCTGATTGCAAGTGACGTGCCTATAGTTTGTGCTTATATGCTTTATTTTCTACTTTACTCAGTCGGCCTATGATACCTAACGAGTACAAGTGGACCGTACTCATGCCTATTGCGCCCTTTCAGTGTAGATCCAGGTATGAGTGTGTTGCACGAATAACTGACTTAGGTGATATTTAAAGTATCGAGGTAATGGACATCTTATGCTTCAGGAGTTGGCCTACTACCTCTTCCTATCTATTTTATGTCTTTTTAGTATTTTGAGATAGATTTTGATCCTTTTTGGACTATTATTATATGTTTATCATTCGAGTTGTATTTAGTAGTTCTTACACTGTGACACCAAGGCTTTGGGATATTGTATGGTATCTTTGGCTGTGTACTTCCCCTATTTGCTATGTATATGTGTGTGGTTCAACTCTGTTTTAAGAGTCTTGCCTTGGGTTTTGGTATTATCTTTTACTTCAAATCAGTTTGGGTGATAGACTTACTTGTCAAGGCTTGCTGCGATAAGTGCCATCATGACCCTTGGTTTTTAAGTTTTGACATTAGAATCATCCTCTGCTTCTTCTTTTGATGCTGAGTTTGTCCATGGTCAGGTTCCATGATCGTTATATGTGCCCTTCTAATAATTTGTCCAAATTCCAGCACTCCACTCTTTCGGACCTGTTTGACATACAAATACCCCCAAATCCATTATATCCACATAGAAAAAAACATTGTACTTACCAATATTCATCATTTTAAACATCTCAAGCTTCGTAATTTCATGGTACACCAACACCCTCAACTTAGAATGTTTACATGTCTTCATGTATATAAAATAAACTAACTATCAAGACGCTTAACCTAGAGAAAACCAAGAATACCATGACAATCAAATTTTCACAAAAACCAATTTTTAGCATGCATTAATCAAAACATAGTTTAACACGATCCAATACCATTTAATGATCAACAAGTGCAGTGTATCTACAAACCAACCATTATAACCCAAAGGGATCAAGACATGGCATTACATTATCATTGGATGGCCCAACTCTTATAAAAAATGACACTACCTAAACAAGCAGTAACTAGAATATAGCCGCTATACCCTTACATAAAAGAAATCCCAACACTCAGTATATGTAATGTCTATTCAAAATGGGGTTGAATCAAATCTCTCACTCTTACAAAGAAATCAGGTTGTGTGCATTTGGTACCATAGGCTTGCCCTTATTTTCTATATCTTAACTTTCAGAGACTCGGATTAGGATCACTATAGGACTTCTATTGGCTTGTAATGAAGACTTTGGGATGTGTATGGCACATATAGGTATAGTGACTAACCCTCCCTGACACTACACTATCTTTGACTTCCACTTTGTTTATCTTCTTTTATTTCTTTTCTTTTTTTTCAACTCTTTCAATATTTTTCAGACCCTGGGTATGGTTTTATTTACTCAATTGCCCTTTTCTTTTTCTCCTTTTCCTTTTTTTCCCTTTCTATCATGCCGCAGTTGAGTCCCTTTTTCTTTCACTATACATTCTTCATACTCGATCTTTTGCACATCTCTATGCTATCCATCCTCAACTTATACAATTTACCTAAGTTGAGGTGCATAGTATCCAAGGAGAGACTAGGACCAAAGCTAATTCATTGTAAAAATCAGGAAGGTGAATAGGGTAGTTCAAAGAAAAAGGTCTATTTAGACTCAAAATCGGATTCAAGGGATATTTTATTCATTTGATAGGCTTCTTAGGCATTTATTGGGAAATTTCAAACATAGTCTATGATTCTTTCCAAAACTTTTATTTACGACTTCAGTGATACTAACCAGGCAAGTTCTAGACCCCACACACATGCTGACTAGGCACATCTTTACACACTCTTGGCTCTAGGCTATTATTCTGTCACTACTTATTCAATTCATTAAAATTTAGGCTAGGTTATCATTCTAATAATCCTAATGGCATCACAAGATCCAAATACTGGTTACAATTCACGTAAGCATAGAACACACACCTAAGAGCAAAATTTTTAGAGAGGTATCATTTAAATAGTGTAACCAGTTTGCATGCTCTTTTATTTTTTGACTGCATGACAGTTTCTCATTTTTATCTCAGTTACACACAAAATAAAAAACAATAATAAGAACACTTAAACATACTAATTCTTACGAATATAGCACAACCGAGGAAAAAGAAACACAATAATAAAAACCCTAAATGTGGATCTCTTTTACTCCAACTTATAAGGCAAACAATGTTCTCATAGCAAGACATGAAATTAAAAACCGGGACATGGGATTTTCCTAGGGTGCACTAGATACCTATTGTACTCTAATTTGGCTAGGATCAGAGGTGGGACCTCCTAGTAGCATCTACTCTCGAGGCCTCAATTACGATAGGGGAATTCTTTAATTTGTGGGCAAAGATGGTGGTTGGTGCACTCAATGATAGAATGGGGCAGACTTTATACTCCCTCTAGAGTAGGTCACCAACTCAATAGTAGGTGGGAGATCTATCACCTTTTCTGATATTACGTTTTTGGAGGAATGGTCGGGTACTCTATCCTTTTTCTTCTTCTCTCTCTTACTTCTTTCTCTTTTTCCTCTTCTTTTTTCATCCTCTTCTTGTAAGGCTACATATTATTCCCTATTTTCTTAATCTCCAAATCATCATCCTTAAATATTGAAGCCCTACTATAAAAATCTTGGACCATAAAATCCACATTAGTAGCTATCTCCACCAAGGATAGTATAGCAGGCGGTGGAGAAGGTGCAACTGGGATTGTCTACTCAGTAAGATCCTTGATTGCTTCTTTTGGTACAGCCAAGTCTATAGTAATGACTCTCATGTTAGAAGCTTGGAATTCCACAACCTCAGGTGATATCTAGCTCTTAAATCTATCAAAATAGGTCTGAACCACCCATATGACTTCCTTAATCTCATTATCTATGTAGAGTTTCACCCCTACCTCTAACGTCTGTATCATGGCATCATATAAGATGTACTTCCTCAAGATCTACTCTAACTGAGTGTGGGGATCAATGTATATCTAACAGGAGCATATAGTTAAGCACCTAAGGGTGTTGTGGCCGGGAAGAGGATAAAATATCACTGATTTCAGATGCCAGTATCTCACTAGTCGGGCACCTCTTGCTACATCAGGTGTCTCAAAACCCCCCAACTATAGTTTTTGTGTTCCTCAAATTCTTGATTAAACCCTTGTTTGCAATCTTTGTAGGTTGGATGAATCTATCCACTGCATCTATAGACAGTACATGGGAATTTCGCAATAATTGAGTAATGAGATAAGAGAATGGTAATATGGTGCTGAACTATATCACCTTATCTCTAATTGCCTCTCTAATGATCCGCTGGATATTCAGGTCTAATTTAACTATGAAATCAGCTATCTGGTCTTTATTAGTCACACCTAATATATTACCATTAGCCGTGTGAGCGATTTGGTGCCTCACTACTGACCACCAAGCTTTGGTGGTGAGCTTTAGTGTATGCTTGTATATTGTCTCCCTAATGACCCATATGGCATTTACTCTATTTTTTGTAATATGGTTTTCTAACCACCTGTAGTGCATAAGTTTGTCATCCGCAATCAAATTTTTCACTCTTTTAAAATATTTATCTAGAAATCATATTCTGGAGTCTCCTCAACTGACTCAAATTTTCATATAGGGCATTAGAGATCACAATAATGGAAATATCTATCTCATGGTCCCAGAATCAAATCATGTCTAGCTGGGGATGCTTCCTCATGTCTTTGTCCTTACCTGAGGGAGTCATGCTCTTAATCATCACCACATAGTTTGCGTACAACTCTTTCATCAACTCCAGACCATATTTTTGAGGGATCGAGTCATCCTTCCAAACTCGTGCCTCTCAAATCCCCACACCAACTCTGGGATTTTCTTATAGAGACTTTGGTAGAATTCAAGTTTCTTCTTAAATATTCATCTTTTTATTGCATCTTTTAGCCAATAAGACCTCATCAATGTAGTTGTCCTAAGAGTTTTGGATTATTCAACACCTTGACTCAACACTTCTTTAAAATGGGGCTACAAAAACACCTTTGGAGGATTTAGGGTTGGATTCCCCCCCCTCCATCTGAGGAAATCATCTCCTTATTTTTCTTATCCTCATCTTGTTATGTGTCTAGCTCTCCCTCTTCAGACTAGAAAGGTTGATGGGGTAGCAGCTTCTACTAATGCAGTAGATGTAGTAGCCTTGGCCTACTTGATCTCCTTGGAAATAACTCTCATGGTCTATGTAGAGTGTTTCTCATCTGAAGGGCTAATAGTATACTCTACCTTAGTACTATTGGAGTTTTCTTATTTGCTCTCTAAGATTGGAGTTGTACCTTTGGGTTCCCTTTTCTTGGAGATATCCTTCTTCAGCTTGTTTTGTATCTTTGGTGCCATTATACATTCATCAAAGCAATTTTGTCTCCATTTTGAATTATGAAAATAGTTTTAAGAATTAACTCAGGCGACCCTTCATACAATTGTGTAATGATGGCATGGTCGTACCTTCCTATCATAGGAAGGGTTCCCCCAAAAGTACTAGAAAATCATCACATGAAATGATTCTTTCCTACAATTGTGTAATGAAGGTAAGATCATACCTTCGGATAATAGGAACAATCTCAAGTTACTGAGGGTATGTCACATCAGATAATCACATACCATGATTTTACCTTGATAGGACGATCATGGGATGTGCTCGTATGATGAGCATCTTTATTAGGGACACTAGTACACCACAAGGATCTAGCCTACAACCATATGTAGATACTGCGATCATAGGTTGCATCATAAAGTGCACTCACACTTATCAGATTTTTACTCTGTTAGACCGTATTGAGACCATTGCAGGCTAAAATTAAGCACTGAACGGTTACTCAGACTTCCCTTATGCCTTCAATCATTCAAACACACATGCCAAATATTGCAAGCCTGTCTTATTATTCAACCACTCCCATTAAACCCATATAGTTACTTATTTATGCTTTCATCTAGAAAAATAGAACTATGATTTAAATGGGGTGAGTGTACTTAATTCAATAAATTTTAAATCGGATGGTAAAATAAAGTGGAGGACTGGAATCCTTGAGGATGACCGATTTCACACAAATTCTAGATAAGAAACTCTTTCTTAATTGTTTGAGGGTGAAAAATTATAGGTGCAAATTATTTTCAATGATGAATAGGTCTAATCAAATCTCAAATATAGGGTTTAAGTGTTTAAATCCTAATTGGTTCAGGTTAGATTGGGTCCTACGTGTTTAAATGAACCCATAAGATGATTTCCTTCTACGATCATAGTATGAAACCACAATCATGACTCTTTTATCATACTAAGAGTATTTAGGAAAACTTATCTGGAAGCTATGAGCCTTAAGGACAATCATAATATGCAACCACGACTTTTCCTCTAAATCATAATTTAATGTCCAAAATAAGGTTTTTAAGAGTTTAATCAGATAATTTGCACGACGATCTTGATATCTAGGTACAATAATGATTACCAATCATAGGATAACTACTAAATTTCATCCTATAGGACTTTAGTTAATTGGATAAAGACGACTGAACACACAACCGTAAGATTATCCCATGGTTGTGCAATCCTCTCGTGGGTTTAGTGTTGAGTCCTATTCTATATTTTCTTTACTTTTCATCCCTGCAAAAGTAACACAAATTATGCTATAATTTTAAAAGTACAAAATCATGGGTTTCTTTTCATGAAGTGCTTAATTTAATGTTGCAACACGATTTAGGTATGTTTAACATATCAAGCACCATCTAAATCTATGTAAGATACTACCTTCACTTTATTATTGGACCTAAGATAGTGTTTCACCCGTTGACTGATCACCTTAAACTTATGGACTTCTTTATTTTCTAGCTCAAGTGTACCATATGGGAATAATCTAGTTACTCTGTATCACTCTTTCTACTTTGATTTCAACTTACCCAGAAATAACTTCAGCTTAGACTCAAAAAGTAATACCCTATTATCTGTGGTGAATTCTCTTCTCTTGATCTTGCAATCATGATATAAGCTCCATCCACTCCTTGTACAAAGCTGATCATTCATGGATACGAGACAAAATTTATCCATCTCATTTTAGCTATTTTTTTCTCAATTTAGCTGAAGTATTTCACTCCAAGTTTAGCTTCTTCAATGCCCATAATATCTCATGTTCAAGATCAACAGGCAAGTGATATGCCTTACCATACAAAAGATGATATATAGATGTACCTATAGGGGTCTTGAAATCTGTTTGATATGCTCATAGTGTATTAGCTAAATTTCTCACCCAATCCATCTGATTGGCGTTCATAGTTTTCACTAAGATGGACTTGATCTTATGATTGGAGACCTCAACATACCCTTTTTCTGAGGATAGTAAGGTGTTTCCACCTTATGTTTCAGACTATATTTCTCAAGAAAGGCTCTGAATAAATGATTGCAAAAATGTGAGTCTCTGTTACTAATGATAACCCTAGGAGTTCTAAATCTGGAAGATATTGTCTTCTTCAAGAATGTTACAACACTCTTTACTTCATTATTTAGAAGCGCAACCGCTTCCACCCTTTCTTAAACATAGTCAACATCCACCAAAATATATTTCATACCATTTAAACTCAAAAAAGAGTCCATAAAGTCAGTGCCCCATACATCAAACAACTCAAGCTCCAGAATATTGGTCATTGGAGGCTTTTTCCCTCATAAGATGTTTCCTTGCCTTTGGCATTAGTCACATGCCATAGCATAGTCATGTGTATCTTATTAGATGGTTCGCTAATAGTATACATATTATAGGATCTTGTGTACAGTTCGTGCACCACTATGATGACCCCTAAATTAAGAAGAATGACATACCTCTAAGATACTCATTATCTCAACTTCAGGAATATATCTCCACACAACTCCATCAACATAACTTTGGAACAAATATGGATTTTCCAAAAAGAATATTCTCACATAATACATAAGTTTCTTATATTTTTTAAATGACGGGTATTTAAGAACCACATCACTCACTAAATAATTTGCAAAATCTACGAACCACTAAATCCAATTTTGGGATACAGCTAGTACCTGCGCATCTAGAAAGGTGTTATTAATCTCAAGCTGATCTTTCAACTTTAACATGGCCTCTTCTTCAAGGCATGAAAAGTGGTCATCCACATGATTATAAGTCCCTTTATAATCCTTAACCTCAAAGTCAAATTCCTACCATAATAGTACCCAATGAATCAATCTCGGCTTCACATCCTTCTTTGACATAAAGTACACAAGAGTTTCATGGTCACTATGCACAATGACTTTTGTGCCAAGTAAATATGATCGAATTTTCTCAAATTCATCACGATAAGCAACTCTTATTAAGTCATAGTATAATTTTTATAATGCCGTGAGTTTTTGGTCCTTGAATTTTTTGAGTTTTTAGATCCTTACCTTAACTACGACTCTCCCTATGAGTCATAGGGTGTCTTGATGGGTCATGTGACCCTAGTCTTAAGGTGTCTAGAAAGTGGTGCTGAAGTTACTGTCCTGGGTATGACTTGAGAGTACTGGTCATAAAGACTCATGGCAAGTCATTGGGATGACTCATAACCAAATCATGTAAGTTTATGGTAGGATTTTGATCTAAGTATAACTGACTCACTATGATCCATAAAAAGATGTTATGAGTCATTACGTATAATTGTAGGGTATCCAGAGTAAGTCCTACTATGTGTTTTATATTGATTACGAATGGACCCTGCAACTTGGGTATCCAGAGTAAGTCCTACTATGGATTTTGTGTTGATTACGATTGGACCCTACAAGTCGTAGGGTTCCATTACAATTCTTATAGCTGAGTCCTAAGGTCAGCAGTATATGGTGCCTTGGTGGTACTGCCGCCTTGGTTATGACTCATGCTGATGAGTCGTAAGGAGTGGCTATGGATCAGTGGTTGACCCATAGTCAAAGGCGACACTTTTTTAGCTTTTAAGTTAAGGGCATTTTGGGCATTTACCCTTTTGTCCAAATTAAAACCCATGACTTATAACCCCTTTAGGGTGTCAATAACACTTAGAAACTAATCCAAGTAACTTCTCAAATACTCCAAAGTCTCTTTAAATTCCCTAAAGCAAGCCAAACTAGGGTTACATCAAGTTGGTTATCTAAAGTCTCAAGAGTCAAATTCTCTCCAAATTTCTTAGTGATTAAAGTATGTTACTCTTCCCTCCTTGTTAATTTTGTAAAAAGATATGATTTAAAGTACTTTTTATGAGATATTTATGATGGTTTTGAAATAAGGGTTGGGAGTTTTGAATGCTTATTGTTGAACAATGTTTTGCTATGGTTTGCATATGATTTTACATGCTTTAATTATGATTTTGAACTTGTGGGCACTTGGGTATGGTTATCGAACTAGGGAGGTGTGAATTTCCCAAACTTGTGACTTTTGAAGTGGTTATGACTCAAAACCCATGATGAGAAATTGGTTCTTAATTTTGAAAAATATGGGAATTTGAGAAATTGAACTAGTCTTGAATTATTGCATGATATTAATTGGTATTTGAAACACAATGGTCTGATTTAATGGATAAAGAGAGTCGATGATCCCTCACCTTATATTAATGAACAAAGGGAGTTATTCTCCCTAAGTTAATGGAAATTGTGTTGGCATGTTGTTATTACCTTGCAAGAGTAATTGGTATGACGATACCAACAATGTAAGACTTAATGTGAAATATGGTTCGATGAATGGGAATGTGTGATACTTGTTTTAATTGGGCTCTAATGAGGGTTGTATAACTGAGTCATGAAAGTTGAGGTTTGAGTGATCGATATTGGAAGCCGCATTTACCGAATCAGAGGTCAAAGTGACCAGGGAGGTTTGAGTCTCCCTCATTATTATTTCATGATTAGGGAGGTTTGAGTCCCCCATTTATCAATGTATGGTTGGGTGCTAAAGTCACCTTAGTATATTTGAGAGGTTCGAGTCCCCAATGTGCATATATATGAGATTATTCTTTGATTCGTATGGCTACACACACTAGGGCCTAACCAAAAAGTGAGAATTGGGGGCCATATAGCCCATAGGTACATGCTATGATGATTGAGCTACACAATCCAAGATAAAATTTTAAGTGCATGTTAAACCTTATTCCCTATCCTGGCATATGAAGTATATATGTATATGCATTTGAGTATGTGCATGGGTTTGAATGATTTTAAACTGTTGACCATGACAATATATTATCCGTATCCTTAAGTTACATGCTAGCGGTCAGCTTGTTAATCATCTTCGGACAATGTATTCGTATGCAATGCAGGAATTGGTCATCTTTATACTCCTCCTGCTTAGTGATTAGGATTAGGATCAGCTCGTGAGTTAACATTAAAGTGATGAGCTTCCATACATCGGTAGTCTATATTTTATATTTTGTTCTTTTACTTCTCAGTTTGTTTAGACTTATTTTGTCTATATTCTAGGATATGTACCAAAACTTTATTGATATTTAGTTTTGGTTCTTGTTAAGAGGCTTTGTTTGCACTATTGTCATTATTGGGCAGTGTCGGTTGGTCGTCGGTGGTTGGTCATGGACATGCATTGAAATTTTCTTAATCTATTGCACTCTATCTTATTATATGTTTGGAATTCATCCGACTTTAGGGTGTATTATGTTTGGGTTGGTTTGGTGCAAGGGGTGATCTTCGATCCACGTGGAACTTGAGATACCTATCACGGCCAGGTCCTGGTTAGGGTCATGACAAAGATGGTATCAGTACCTAGGTTTGGTGTTGTTGGGTATCCAACAAAGACGTGTCAAGTAGAGTCTCATTTATGGGTGTGTAGCGCACCACACTTATAAGGGATAAGCTATGAGGCATTTAGGAATATTTTCCTTTCTTGTTATTCTATTTTCAAGCTATAGAGTCAAAGATCTTGGATCTCTCTATTCTCCATTTGTTCTCCTTTAAGATCTTGCCTCCAAGAAGATCTGATAATCATGGAAACTCTCCTGTCCAGTCTGAGGATAATATGGATGGAGCTCATCCTACTCTAAGAGTTTAGACCCGGTCTAGGGTTATTACTTCTGATTTCCTTGATGGAGCTCCATCAATTCCCTCTATTCCTCCTCAAGAACCTTGAGCTAATGTGTCTAATGCTAAGTTTTTCCAGTCGATTCACTTACTTTCCCTATAGGTGGCCTATCAGTCTGAGCAGGTTGCTTCTATTGCTCCATTATCTAAGGCCGCTAGAGTTGGTAAATTCATGAGATTGTCCTCTTATTTTTATTGGTTCTAAAGTTAAGGATGATCCTTAATATTTCATTTTTGAGATAGAAAAGATCTTTTATGTGATGTATTCCACTGACATGGAGGGCATGGAGTTCGTTGAAAGATGTGGCATATCAGTGGTACGAGGAATGGGACCAGTCTAAGGGAAATGATGTTGAGTCCACTTTATGGGAAAATTTCTCTAATTCTTTTCTTGATCGCTTATTTCCTTAGGAGTTGAGTGAGTCGATGGCAGAAGAGTTTTTTAACCTAAAACAAAACAAGATGTCAGTCAAGGAATAAGCCTTGAAGTTTTATCAGTTATCTCGATATGCTCCAGAGTTGGTGACTAGCATAAGGGATAGAATGAGTAAGTTCACTTTTGGGTTGTCCCGAGACTTAATTAAGGAAAGTAAGGCTGCCTTGTTAAACAAAGATATGGATATTTCTCGGCTTGTGGTTGTATGCAGCAAGTTAAAGAAGAGAAGAAGAAGCAGGCTAATTTTGTGGAGAGGTATAGCAAGAAGTTTCACTACTCAGATTAGGGTGGAAGTTAGTAACAAAGTGGTAGATATGGGGGAAAATAGTCTAAGAAGAAGTAGGGCAATTCTGGTTCCTACCCTACAACTAGTGCTCCTTATCTGAAGTCGTTAGGTGACTGCCGTTTGTAGAGTGGTGATGGTTTTAGGGAATAGGGTGACCAATCCATGGCTAGTGGGGCTCAGTCAGCTCCATCATATCCTTATTATAGATTTTGTGGTCAGATGCACTGTTGGTTTTGTGAATAAGGGAGGAACAAATGCTTTAATTATGTCAGATTGGTCATATACAGAGAGACTACTTCTAAGGTTGTTTCTGGGTTAAATAAGATTTCTATTGCTGCTGCATCGACTCCTGCACTAAAGGGTGCTATGTCTGCTTCTGGATCTAGCACTTATAGTAATTATCTCTATTCCCTCACTACCCATCAGGAGTCCGAGGCATCTCCTGATGTTGTTATTAGTATGTTGAAACTATTTTCTCGTAATGTATATTATTTTCTTGGTCTGGGGTCCACTCTCTTTTATTTGATCCTATTTTTTGATATGCATTTTGGTTTAGGTTCTGAGTGTATTTGGACCACTTTTATGTTTCCACTCCGGTAGGAGACTATCGTTGGTAGAAGAGTTTATAGGGGTTGTGTGGTGTCTGTTGGTGATAGAAAAACTTTGGTAGATCTAATAAAGTTAGCATGGTTGATTTTCATGTTATACTGGGGATGGATTGATTGCATTCATGTAGTGCTTCTTTAGATTGTTGGACCCATAAGGTTATCTTTAATTTTCCTAATGAACCAGTTATTGAATGGTGAGGTAGTTCCTTAGTGACTAAGGAAAGTTCATATTGTATCTTAGAGCCTAGAAATTAATCTCTAAGGTGTGTCTCTGTCATTTGGTCTGAGTTAAAGATTCTACCTCAGAGAGTCCTTTCTTATATTTCGTCCCCATGGCAAATAAATTTCCTGAAGTCTTCCTGACGATTTTCTTGGTGTTTCTCTTGATAGGGAGATTCATTTTAGGATTGATCTCATTCCAGACACTCTTACTATCTCTATCCCTCCATATAGGATGGCTTCAGCTGAGTTGAAGGAGCTCAGTGAGCAGTTAAAAGATCTTTTAGACAAAGGTTTTATCCATTTTAGTGTCCCTGTAGGATGTACCTATTTTATTTATGCATAAGAAAGATGGTTCCCTTTGAATGTGCATTGATTGCCAATAGTTAAATAAGGTAGACATAAAGAATAGATATCCTTTTTTTGAGAATTGATGATCTCTTTGATCATCTTCAGGGTGCTAAGATTGTTTCTAAGATTGATCTTCAATCTGGGTACCATCAGTTAAAAATTAGGGAGATAGATATCCCTAAGACTACTTTTCAAACCTGGTACGGATATTTTGAGTTTTTAGTGATGCCCTTTGGTTTGTCCAATTCCCCAACCGTATTTATGGATCTTATGAATTGGGGTTTTTGTCAATTTTTGGATTTGTTTATGATTTTCTTTATAAATGATATTCTAATTTATTCAAAGAATAAGGCAAATCGTGTTGATCACCTCTGCCTTGTTTTGCAGGAACTAAAGGATCAATATTTGTATGCTAAGCTCTCTAAGTGTGATTTCTCATTGAATGTTGTGACTTATCTGGATCATGTTGTTTCTAGTGAGGGGATCATAGTAGATCCACAAAAAGTTAATGAGGTTAATAAGAGTCCTAAACCCATGACTCTAATAGATATTCAAAGCTTCTTGGTTTTAGTAGGTTATTATAGAAGGTTTGTGGAGAGCTTCTCTTCTATTGCCACCCCTTTGACCAAGTTGACTTCAAAGAAGGCAAAGTTCTTTTGGTTGGATACTTGTGAAGGCAGTTTCAAAAAGTTAAAGAAAAAGTTGACTTTGGCTCCAGTCTTGACCCTACACGAGGGAACAAGTGGTTTTGTGGTCTATTCTGATGCATCCCGAGTGTCACTTGATTGTCTGTTAATGAAGCATGGCAAGGTGATTGCTTATGCTTCTAGACATTGAAATTTTATAAGAAGAATTATCTAACTCATGACTTAGAGTTCTTAGCTGTGGTGTTTGCATTAAAGATCTGGCGACATTATTTATATGGAGTTCATGTTGATACTTATTCTGATCATAAGAGCCTACACTACGTATTTACTCAGAAAAAGCTAAATGTCAGGTAGAGAAGGTGGCTTGAGTTGCTCAAGGATCATGACATGAGTCTTTATTACCATCCAAATAAAGCTAACAAGGTTTCTAATGCTCTTAGCAGGTTGTCTATGAGAAACTTATCTTATAAGGATAAGGATAAATGGGAGTTGGTGAAGGATATTCACCATTTGAATCATCTCAAATTTTGTCTCTTAGATTCTGAAAATAGTGGCGTGATTGTTCAAGAGGTGGCAAAGTCATCTCTTGGAGCTGAGGTAAAAGAGAAGTAAGTGATGGATCCTATCTTGATGTAAATTAAGAATGATGTAGGCAGGTAGAAAGTAATGGTTTTTGAGATTAGTGGTGATGGTATCTTGAGGTACCAAGAGAGGTTGTGCATTCCCGATGTTGATGGGTTGTGACAATGAATGTTGGACAAGGCCCATGAGTCGCGGTATAGGGTCCATCCTGGTTTCATGAAGATGTATCATGTCATTAAGGAGATTTATTGGTGGAATATTATGAACCAGGATGCAGCCAATTTTGTGGCTAAGTGCATGGTATGCCAGGAAGTGAAAGTAGATCACTTGAGGCCTGGCGGGTTGTCTCAAGAGATTGAGCTGCCATTGTAGGAATAGGAGATAATTAATATAGATTTTTTACGGGTCTTCCACAGTCTCTCCAGTAGTTTGATTTAATTTGGGACATCATAAAAAAGATGACTAAGTCTTCTCACTTCTTACTAGTGAGGACTAATTTCTCTTCTGAGGACTAAGTTGTTCATCAGGAAATCATGAAGTTGCATGGTACTCCAGTTTTCATCATGTCTAATTAGGGTACTTATTTTTCATCTCACTTTTAGAGGTCATTTCAGAGATGTTTGGGAACTAAGGTGGCTCTTAGCACCAGTTTCCACCCATAGACAGATGGTCAAATAAAAAGGACAATCTAGGTCTTAGAAGACATGCTTCGGGAATGTGTGTTTGATTTTGGTGGTATTTGGACTGACTACCTGCTTCTCATAGAGTTTGCTTATAACAAAAATTATCACTCTATCATTGGTATGGATTTTTTTGAGGCATTGTATGGTAGGAGTTATAAGTCTCTTATTGGTTGGTTTGAAATTGGTGAAAATAGGTTATTTGGTCCTGATTTGGTTCACCAAGCCATAGAGAAGGTGAAGGTGATTTCGGATAGGCTTAAGACCACACAAAGTCACTAAAATTCCTATGCGGATGTGAGGCGAAGGGACTTGGAGTTTGATTTTGGGGATTAGGTTTTCCTATAGGTGTCTCTGCTGAAGGAAGTGATATTGTTGGGAAGAAAGAAAAGCTCAACCCTTGTTATGTCGGTCCGTACTTGGTTTTAAAGAAGGTTGGTAATGTTGCTTACAAATTAGAGTTGCCTTCTGATTTGGACTACGTTCACCCGATGTTACATATGCGGATGTTAAGAAAGTGCGTGGGTGATTCTTCGATGGTTGTTCTTTTGGAAAGCGTAGGCATTCGAATTCCTTATACTATGAGGAAGTCCCGATGAAAATGTTGGATCGACAAGTCTTTGGTTGCGGACCAAAGATGTGGATTCAATAAAGGTTCTTTGGAGGAACCACAAGGTTGAGGAAGCTACTTGGGAAGCCGAGGAGGACATAAAGTCCAAGTACCCATTCTTGTTTCCCGATTCAGACAATCGTGCTTAAGGTATGTGTAATTCCTTACCATTTTATTCTTTGTCTTTGTTAAAGAAAGATTGTAAATTCCTTGGTATCTTTTTTTTTCTATCTTAAATGTAAGAGTAGTGATGTTTGGGGTCTAATTATGCTAGAAAATGCCTCGTCTGGTCATTTAAGGATGAATAATCCTGGGAGAGAGAGAGGGAGTATGTAATGTCTTGGGTTTTTGGTCCTTGAAATATTTCTAAGTTTTGAGCCCCCTGCCTTGACTACGACTCTCACTACGAGTCGTAGGGTGTCTTGACTGGTCATGTGACCCTAGTCATAAGGTGTCCAGAAAATGGTATTGAAGTTACTGTCCTGGGTACGACATAAGGGTACTGGTCATAAAGACTCATGACGAGTCGTTGGGATGAGTCGTAACCAAATCATGTAAGTTTATGGCGTGATTCTTCTCTGAGTAGAGTGTCTCACTATGATCCGTAAGGAGATGTTACAGGTCGTTATGAGTAATCGTAGGGTGTCCGTTGTAAGTCCCAATATTGATTCTATGTTGAGTACGACTAAACCTTCTGAGTCATAGGGTCCCATTATGATTCTTGTGGCTGATTCATAAGGTCACTAGTGTAGGGTGACTTTGTGGTACTACCTAAGTTACGACTCGTGGTGACGATTCATAAGGAGTGGCTACGAGTCAGTGGTTGACCCGCAGTCAAAGGCTGCACTTTTTTAGTTTTTAAGTTAAGGGTATTTTGGATATTTTCCCTTTTGTCAAAATTGAAACCCATGACTTATAACCCCTTAGGGTGTTATTAGCACTCAAACAACTAGTCCAAGTAACTTCTCTAACACTCCAAAGGCTATCTAAGTTCCCTCAAGCAAGCCAAGTTAGGGTTTCATCAAGTTGTCCATCTAAGGGCTCAAGAGTCGAACTGTATCTAAATTTCTTGGCGTTTAAGGCATGTTACTCTTCACTCATTGTTAATTTTATAAGAGTGTGTAATTTAAAGTATTGTTAATGAGATATTTATGATGGTTTTGAAATAAGGGTTGGGAGTTTTGAATGCTTATTATTGAACAATGTTTTCCCATGGTTTACATATGATTATTCCTTCTTTAATTTTTGTTTTGAACTTATGGGTGCTCGAGTATGGTGAATGAACTATAGAATTGTGAATTTCCCAAACTTGTGGCTTTTGAAGTAGTTATGACCTAAACCTCATGATGTGAAATTGGTTCCTAATTCTGAAAATTATGGAAATTTGTGAAATTGAAATAGTCTTGAACTATTGCATGATATAAAAAGGTATTTGAAACATAATGGTCTAATTTAATGAATAAAGGGAGTAGGTGTTCCCCCACCTTATATTAATGATCAAAAGGAGTTATTCTCCCCAAGTTAATTGAAATTGTTTTGGCATGTTGTTATTTCCTGTTAAGAGTAGTTGGTATGACGATACCAAAAATGTATGCCTTAATGTGGAATATGGTTCAATGAATGGAAATGTGTGATACTTGTTTTAATTGGGCTCTAATGAGGGTTGTGTAGCTGAGTTATGAAAGTGGAGGTCTGAGTGACCAATACTGGAGACCGTATTTGCCAATGCGGGTGTCAAAGTGACCAGGGAGGTTCGAGTCCCCTTCATTATTATTTCATGATTAGCGAGGTTTGAGTCCCCCATAAACGATTGCATGATCGGGTGCTTAAGTCACCTTAGTATATGTTGGGAGGTTTGAGTCCCCCATGTACATATAGATGAGATTACTCTCTGGTTCGTATGGCTACATGCACTGGGTCCCAACCAGGGAGTGAGAGATAGACCCATATATCTCGTGGGTACATGCTATGACGGTTGAGCTATACAATCTAGGCTAAAGTTTTAAGTGCCTGTTAAACCTTTTTACCTATCCCGGCATGAGAAATTCATATATGCATTGGATTGAATGATTTTAAATTGTTGACCATGAAATTATGTTATCCTTATCCCTAAGTTTCATGCTAGCATACACCCTGCTAACCGTCTTCGTATGCTGTATCCCTACGCAAAACAGGAATTGGTTATACTTATACTCCTCCTGTTCAGTGATTAAGATCAAGGATTAGCTCGTGAGTTGACATTGAAGTGGTGAGCTTCCATACATTGGAAGTCTACATTTTATGTTTTGTTCTCTTACTTCTCAGAATGTTCAGACTTGTTTTGGCTATAGTTGAGGGCATGTCCCGATACTTTATTGATAATTTTTTTTGGCTCTTGTTAGGAGTCTTTTTTTAGACTACTATGGTTATTGGGTGGTGTCGGTCGGTCATTAAGCTGATCGTAGGTGGTTGGTGATGGACATCCATTAAAATTTTCTTAAGATATTGCACGCGATCTTGTTATATATTTGGAATTCATTCGACGTTAGAGTGTGTTAAGTTTGGGTTGGTTAGGTGCAGGGGTGATCTCCGGTCCATGTGGGACTTGAGATACCCGTCTTGGCCAGTCCATGTGTAATGACCCGAGAGTACACCCTCGACGCCACACGGTGCTTACAATCTCCAAAGACCATAAGCTAACCCATGACTAATATCTGCTGTGAGCATTGGATAATACTACTGAAATAAATGCAGAATTAGGGTGAAAATCCATAAGGTTCTAAATCTAAAATACTGATAAAATATGACATCCAAAATGACAATACGTTAAACTGAATGCTATCTAAAAAATCTAGTCTGAAAGCCTCTAATCTGAACTATCTGAAAGTAGAGTTGATGGGACAATTCCCCAACTAACTCCAATAACTGAAATACTGAAACTATTGAAATACTAAAATAAAATTATGCCCTCGATAGATGAGGACTCAGTACTAAATCTGCGACTTCTGGTTGGATCTGTCTAAGCTTGGTTAGGAACTGGAGCATCTGAACCTATGATATGAAACATCATAGCATAAAGAAAAAGTATGCGGTCAGTAAGTGGAATGTACTGGTATGCTAGATAAGGTAAGGCTGAATGCAAGGGTTCATATGCATGAACAGTAACTGACTGAATGACATAGAGTAATTGAATATAAGAGTACATAAGTAACTGATACTACTGAAATCACTGAGTACGCAATATTGTACATATACATGTATACTATAACTGAGCTTTTTTGAAGCTGAATACTGAGTTTTGATAACTGATTAACTAATAGCTGAAGTTTCTAATAACTGATTTATTGATACTAATTGACTGTGTCTGACATTCCTGATTCTGTACAATAAACTGAGTTCTAAACTGAAGACTGAAACTAAGACTGTAGAAGGTAATCATCTAACCAACATGTCCCAAATAAGATAAGATAACTGAGTTGGGGTCCAATCTGTAACCCTAATTAGAAGGGTGCTAATACCGTACCATGGGTACTAACAACTGCTATGGGGTCAGTCCTATCTAATGGGTGACCCCTAAAATCAGTCCTAAACTTGCGGGTGATCCCTGAGTATGTCAGTCCTATCTAACTGGTGATATCTCATAACCTACGCTGGCTACGTAGTTCTGGAACTTAGGGATTATTTTTAGGGACCCAATCCTAACTAACAGGTAAGCCCCCATCCCTAGGCTCACTAGGTGCTGAATCCTACTCCCAACTAAAAGACACTAAACTGATTCTACCAAACTGGACTGATACTGAGTTTACTGAGTTTTCCTGAGTTCTGTAACTGACTGAGTTCTACTGATAGTGACATGAATGATACTTTTCAGTAACTAACACTGGCTCTAGGTAAAGAACTAAATTGACGGGTATTAAGTACCCCCAGGACCCAATAGCATGACAAGTAAAGCATCACATGATCTTGCAAAGCATAACAATGTACACATGTTCATATTTCATCTATAGAGACATTTTATCAAACAATTGTAGGGAATAAGCTTGCACGTATACTAACATTTCATGATTTCATCACTTTATTCACATGGACATTCTATCAACCACTTGGGAAGCACAACTTCATGCACATAATCATGGATAACATATAAACATGGCAACTATAATGCCCAAACTTACAATTTCATGGGTTTAGCATGCAATTCATATAATTCCCCATAAAATACTAATCTAATTTCATAAATCTTATAATAATCATGGATTAAACCCAATTAATATCATAGACACATTAACCACTTTGTAAATTCAAGGGTTTATCAACACAATCACATATTCATCACACATGTTATTCAATTTCATGAAGGCTTGTAATTTAATCATGGACTAAGACCCCACAATGACATGAACATGAATTTAATTCAATTCAAACATGGAAGTTCATAATCCAACAATCTTGTAATTTGAGAATGGATTCGTGGTCTCTATGAGTGAAAGGAACCCATAGATGAACACCTAACATACCTTAGAAGATTCTTTCTTGAAGGTTCTTGGAGAATTTCTTGAGGATTGACCTTGATTTTTTGAACTAGGGTTTTTGCTGTCAGAGAGAGAATGTTTGAAATCATGAGAAAAGTGAGTGAATAATGATATAATAGGGTATTTAAGGCATAATTTTATGTTTAAGTCTAATTTGGGTCATGGGAAAAAACCCTATTACCCCTGGAACATTTTTAATTTTTTCCACTAAAAACCCAATTTTGGGCCCTGGCGTGACGCGACACTATCACGACAAGCCACTGTAAAATGAAAACTAGGATTGTGGCTGGTACCGCGATGTGGTGGAATCGTATTGCAATACTGGATGGGACCTGGAAGCTCGGCGCGACGCAGTACAATTGCATTGGCTCACTGGAAATTAATAAATGTGAAAATGAACTTTAGCGCGACACACCGGTATTATGGTAATTCACTAAAAACTGACAATTCCCATTTTTTCTTACTCCACGATGCACTACAGGCCTGAATTACAGTGTTTAACAACTGAAACTTAAAATAGACATTACTTCTTATTCGACTATCAGATTTAGGTGAATTTTATATCGTTGGAAAGCTAACTGAATTCCTACGCATTGGCAGGATCTAAACTGAAAAATACTAAGCATTTCAAAAATTTTATATAGAATATCTCATGGATTGAGAGTTAATTTAAGTTAGGGATATACGGGGTATTACACCGTGGTTCGAGTCATGACAATTTTACTGGGTAGGGTTTAGCACTTTGCTAGTATAGTAGATGGGATGTAAGCTTTTCTATTATCTTTATCCTATGACTGTACTTAGCGCCACACTACTGCATAACACATAACCCAAAATAGCATGGACCAATTAGGAGACATAATAATAGGGACTGAAGTCAACTTCTCTTTTAAGCTCTGAAACGATTTTAAGCATGTATAATCAAACACAGATTTCACCTCCTTCTCCAACAACTTAACATGGGATTGGAAATCTTAGAAAAATGCTTGATGATCTTCTATAAAACCCGTATGTCCCAAGAATCTATAAGTACCCTTCACAAAAATTTGTGGAAGTAACTTTTCAATCACCTCAATCTTTACTTTTTAAATTCAATCCCTTTCTTTGAGATCTTGTGACAAAGCGGTATTAATTTTTAACCATGAAGTGACATGTCTCCCAATTTAAGACCAAGTTACATTCCTTGCATCTCCTCAGAACATTGGTGAGATGTGCCAAACAATCATCGAATGAATCACTAATAACTAACAAGTCATCCATGAATATCTTAATGGTGTCCTCAACCATGTAAAAAAATATATCATCATGTAATACTAAATTGTTGTAGGTATATTACACAAACCAAAAGGCATCCTCTTGAACATGAATGACCCATATAGATAAGTGAATATGGTCTTTTCTTAGTCTTCTGGAGTGATAGAAATCTAATTTTAACCCTAGTATCCATATATAAAATAATACCAACCTCTACCAGCAAGTTGGTCTAACATATGATCCATGAAATGCATACGGAAGTGATCCTTCTCAATCTATGAGTTTAGCTTTCTATAGTCCAAGCACATATGCCAACCCGTGACTGGCCTTATTAGAATAATAGGAACCATAGTTATTCCACCATTCTTTGGCACACATTGTCTTGGGCTTACCTATTTGCTATCAGAAATCGAATAAACGACACCTACATCCAACCACTAGATGATTTCTTTCTCCATCACCTCTTGCATAGGTGGATTTATCCTCTATTATGGTCAATACTAGGCACATAATTGGGCCCAAGTTGGATTTTGTGCATGAGAATTACAGGCAGAATCCTAATGATGTCAACAATAGACCACCCGATGGCCCTCTTAAAACTCTTCAACATAAAAATAAGAGCCTCAACTTGCCAATCTACTAAATCAATTATGATAATAACCAAAAACATGTTGTCTCCCAAGAATTTATAACAAAAATGGGATGAAAGAGTTTTGATCTACAAAGCTAGAGGCTCCTCAATAAAAAGTCGATTTTGTGGCATCACTCTATTCTTCAAATCATGATATAGCTTTTTTGGTGTATAATTGTACGAACCCCTACCCTTAATTTTTCTCACCATCTCATCATAAGCATTAATTCCATCACCCTCAAAATTCATAATGACTGTTACAATTTCTTTAATGCCTAGTCTATCTTCAATAGAAGATATAAAATCATCCTCATGGACTATATCTATCACAAAGATTACATAACCTTTGGCTGCTTCATGGACTGACATATATTAAAGATAAATTGTTCACTATTCAATCAAAACTTTATCTACCCAGTTTCCATATCAACTAACATATGTCTAGTCCCAAAAAAAGCCTTGCCAATATAATAAGAACCTTAAAGTCAACCTCACAGTCAAGGATGAAAAATCAACTGGAAAGATAAAGGATGCAACCTTCACCAAAACATAACATAGGATTCCCACCGGCTTCTTCACATTATGGTCCTCTATAAGAAGACTCATCTAGGTTGGTTTAGGCAACTCCAACCCTAACTATTTGTAGATTGCTGTGGCATCAAGTTAATTCTAGCACCCAAATCTCCCAAAGTATTTGCAAAATTGAAACACCCAATAGTACATGGAATCGTGAATGCTCCTAGGTTCTCTTTTTTCTCAACCAAAGATCTAGAGACTAATGCACTACAATAGTGCACCTTGTCTACAGTCTTAAAACTCTCCATCCATTTTTTGGTCACTAAATCCTCCATCAACTTTGTGTAACCTGTCATTTGTTCAAGTGCCTCAATTAGAGGGATATTCATTATCAAATCCTTTGGTTTAAAAATAAAGTTTTGAAACTTATAATCTTCAACTTTATTTTTCAATCTTTGTAGAAAAGAAGGCAGAGGTCATGGAATAGGAGTCAATACTGGTGGGACCTCCTTGCTCTTTCTATTTCTTGCCTTGGCCTCATCATCATCAACTTGGGGATTTTCAAGTGTATTCTCATTAATTATCACCTCTTCAGAATCGATAAATTTCTGATCAACTATAGTTATTGATCTACCACATTTTCTATAATCACGGGCATAGGAGGATCAATGGTCATCTTATCACTTCGAGTAGTAATAGGCAAGTAATGGCCATTATTCTTTAGGTTTTGAATAGTGTTGCTTGGGAGTGTACCTTGTTGATGCTGGTTCAATACTGCACCAATATCGTAGAACTGTTTCTCAATCTACTTATAGTGGTAACATGTGATTCAACTTTATAATTTATACCCAAAATATCTGCCTTAATCTTTTTAAGGCAGTCTTCTATTTTTGTACCCCTTTTTGCAACCTTTATAAGTATGTCCTTCTTTCTTGAACTACTCAAACCTGCATTACAATTCCTAGGTGGAGCGTAAAGGCCAATCCTATCCTTATAGTCATCTTTCTTCTCTAATCACCATCATGATCACTAATCCTATCTTTATACCATCACGTGTTCCAATTGTCTTGGTTAGACCCTTTGCCCTTAGATTGGAAATTCACCACCTCTCTATCAAGATACTTTGCCTTTTCCTCATAATCTGAACTTTCGTACCAGGTGCCTTACCTTATAAACCCACTATATTCACCTTTTTTGCTCCAGTTAAAGAAAATTATTTAGTAAATAATCAAATCGCAGTCCTTAGTTATGCTACCTCTTGAGTGACTGTCTTATCTAGTGCTCGATATTCGAAAGTTGCTCAACTTGCATAAGTATCTGTAGGTCTATCTACCTCTCGAGTCCAACCTCGATTATTTTTTCACTCTAAGATCTCAAAAGCATATTCCAAATGAAGACTCATGATTTCCCCACCTGTGGTGATGTGTGCTACAACCTTAGTGTTAGTACTCAAGGCTCTATCAAAAAGTCTTTAGCAAGTTTCGTCTAGTCATCCTATGGTTTGGAACACTATGTAGATTCTTCTTGAAATTTAGTGAATTCTCATATATTCTAAATATAGCTATCTAAAATTGTATATATCATCTTTCAATTACAACATTTTAGAGGGTGGGAATAATTGGTCTAAGAATGAAGTCCTTAACTCGTACTAATAGTAATAGATCCACATGATAATTTAGCCAACCATAGAATAGCCTCTCTCGTTTGAGAGAATAAAAATAATCTTAATTTAATCATCTCCTAACTCACTCTAGGTAGATTATACGAAGTGCATATCTACAAAAAGTTCATAATATGTATATTCGTATCATCAGTAGAAAGGCCAACAAATACCCCTGTAAATTCAGCAAGTGGATCATAACACTCGTAATGTAAAAGTTAGTCCCTTGTGACAATTGTAGTGGAATGATTGCATAAATTTCAATCAACTCTAAATAACTCGAATCTTTCTCGAGATCTTTAAACTGAGGAAGATATTCTTGTAGAGGATGTTTTCCCTGTGTCATATCTGTCTCTCTCGATCACCAAATATGGCTAGATGATTTGCTTCATCTTGCCTAGCTTTTTTGCCTTTTCTATCTAAAAGGATAAAGTGCAGGGTGATAATGAATTTTTCCACCACCATGAGTACCTTCCAACAAGGCATCTGGATCATGACTCTTTCTTTAACCATCCTTCAATTATTTCATATAGTTCTCTGTAACACCCTAGAATTTTGGCCATTGAAAATTTTAAGATTTAAGCCTACTGCCTAAATTATGACTCACCTAACGAGTCATAAAGACTCTATACGAGTTATAGTGCCCCAATCGTAGGGTGACCAATATAGGTACCAAAGTTTCTATCCTGGGTATGATTAAGATCATACGAGTCGTGGTGAGACATTACGAGTCATAATGTGGTATTCGTAGTTTCACCAGTTAGAGGTCCCTTGTTTCTTTGGTGACTACGACTAAATCCTATGAGTTATAATATGGGACTACGAGTCATATGATATGACTCACAGGGTTAATAGTGGAGATTCCTTAGGAATATACCCAGATTATAAGTCTAAGAGATGACTCGTAGTCAGTCATTATGAGTCATAAGGTGACCCATAATAATTGGGCGACAAATTTTTAGTATTTTATCAAGGGTACTTTGGTCATTTCCCCTTTCATAATTGTGACCCACGACCTTAAAACCCTTTTGGGGCCTCATTATCATCCAAAAACATAATTAAACACACTCTCAAACTCGGTCAAATCCCTACATCAAGAACAAGCTAGGGTTTCTCAAGGGTGGTCATTTAGAGCTTCCAAGTGGTGATTTTTCCCATAATTGTGATATTTCAGGCATGTAGCTCTCCCCTTAAAATTATTTTACTTAAATCATGTGTTTAAATAGTTAGTCATGTGGGTTTGAATAGGATTTTAATTTTGGGTTGTGGGTTTTGGAAAGATTGTTACTTGATTTGCATTCCTATGGTTTTAATGCAAGTGTTCATGTTTTATTTATGTATGGTAAAACCAGTTGGGGTGCATGGGTATAGTGAATGGGATAGGGGTTGAGGTATTCCCCTAATTTGATGGTTTTGGTTTTGGAAATTATGTTCCCTCAACCCACTTGCATAATTAGATTTGAAATACGGTTATCATATAATTTGTCTTACTTCCCTAAACTATTACATTGAATGGATGGTTAAATGGATGAAAAGGCCTTGTTGGCAATGTTTTTATTTTAAAAATAATTTAATGAACAAAAGGGTTGAGGTATTCTCCTAAATTGATTTAATCAATAAAGAGGATCGAGGCATTCCCCCAATTGATTTAACGAACAAAAAGAGATTAAAGCATTCCCCTCAGGATGATAAAAATAGATTGGCATAATTATAAACTTCCAAGAAAAATTGGTATGACAATACCAATGGTATGTTGCTTAATGGATGATCCTTTGATTAATGAATGAGAATGTGTAAATTTATTAATTGGCCTTAAAGGGGGTTGTGTAGCTGGCGTGAAGGTAGAGGTCATAAGGGGACCAATATTAGAATCCCATGTTGTAGTGTGGGGTTTGGTCTTAATGGCCATATGCACAGATCATACTTTATATATATATATGTATGTATGTATGTATCTTAGATATATGTATGGTCGAGGCATTCTCTGGTCTTCTTTGATACTCCAATTTTTATGACTACAACGTAGAGGGACCTTTCGGTAGGGGGATCCAAACCCATAAAGCTCATACACGTCTTTTGATGATGGTTGATGCTACAAAATCTAGGTTAATGCTTTTAAATCTTATTCTAAACCTTGTTCCTTATCTCATCATTTTGTATATATATATATATGTATGTATGCATGTACATGAATATGTACATTGAATTTGAACTAGATTTTGAATTGAAATTATTTTATCCTTATCATAAGTTACATGCTAGCACTCACCTTACTAACTATCTCCAAACATTGTATCCCCATGTGATGCAGGGAACAGAGATACTTTTACTTTTTCTTCATAGTGATAAGTGGTTCTTGGATTGTTTATGAGTCAGCTTGGTGTGGTGAGCCTCCTTCTAGAATGCCTGTTACTTCATCATTTAGTTTATATCATAGACTATCTCCTTGGTTTCTTTTTTGGCTAATGTTAGCGGCATGTCCCAACCTAGGTTATTCTTTAGATATTAGAGGCTTTGTGGATTACTGTAGATTGGGATGGATGTTAAATTTCATAAATTTCTTTCTGATCTAGTTGTTTAACTATCCTGTTATATGTTTGAAATTCATCCGTAGATAGTTGTATTGTGTTCTAGTTGGCTAAGGCAGAGAGGGTGGTCTTCGATCCTTGTCAAACTTGAGATATCCATCATGGATAGGCTCTGGTTCAAGTCGTGCAAGCTTAGTATCAGACCCTAGGTTCATGGTAATTGGGTGTCCACAAATCCGTATCGATTAGAGTCTCTTTTATGAGTCTGTAGTGCACCACACTTATAAAGGAGAGGCTATGAGGCATTTATGAATATTTCCCTTTTCTTGTGATCTATCTCGGGCTATAGTGTCTAAGATCTTAAAATCTTTTCTGATTCTGCTTGTTTGTATTTCAGAACATGCCTCCCCGATGATTTGATGCTCGTGGTAACTCCTCTGTCCCACCTAAGGACAATGTGGATGAAACTCATCCTACTTATGGAGTACAGACCCAGTCTACATCTCGACTTCTATTTATACTACCCTTCGTGGAGTTTAACCAATCCCTATGAATTCTCCTTGGGGTTTTTAGGATGATGATGATCAAGATCTACCGCCCTAAGGAGATATTTCTAATGCTGAGTTTCGTCGATCTATTTATCTGCTAACTTAGTTGGTGACTTTTTGGTCTCATCATCCTAATCATGTTGGTTTTATTGCTCCATCTTCTGAGGTTACAAGAGTTAGACAGTTTAGGAGGCTGAATCCTCCAACCTTTATAGGCTCTAAGGTTGCAAAGGATTCTTAAGGGTTTGTTGATGATATGAAAAAGATTTTTAGGGTAATTCATTCTACGGGTATAGAGTTTCTTGTATATCAGTTAAAGGACGTGGTCAACCATTATTAGTACAGGATATTTGTGGAAAGTTTTTAGTCTATTGATTCTCTGTTAACTAAGTTGACTCAAAAAAAGGTGAAATTTTGATGGTTCGATGCTTGTGAGGGTAGTTTTGAGAAGCTGATAGATAAGTTAACTTTGCTATAGTTTTGACTCTTCTCGAGGGTACCGGCAGTTTTATTGTGTATTATGATATGTCCTGTGTGGGACTGGTTTATGTGTTGATGCAGCATGGTAAGGTTGTGGCTTATGCTTTTAGGCAGCTAAAAGTTCTTGAAAGGAATTATCTGACTCATGATTCAAAATTGTTGGTTGTAGTTTTTGCTTTGAAGATTTGGTGCCATTATTTGTATGGGGTTCATGTGGATGTCTTCTAAGATCATAAGAACTTGTGGTATCAACTCACCTAGAAAGAGTTAAATCTCAGGCAAAGAAGATGGCTTGAGTTGCTCAAGGACTATGATATGTGTCTTCACTACCATCTAGGTAAAGCTAACATAGTCGCTAATGCTCTTATCAAGTTATCTATTGGTAGCTTATCTCATATGGATGAGAGAAAGTGAGGATTAGTGAAGGACATTCACTGGTTGGCTAATCTTAGAGTTTGTTTTTTGGATTCTGAGGATGGAGGTGTGATTTACAAGAGGTTGTGAAGTCATCTCTTAGTGCAGAGGTGAAAGAGAAGTAGGTTTTGGACCCCTTCTTGATGCAGATTAAGAATGATGTGGATCAACAGAAGGTTTTGGCTTTTGAGATTGGCGGTGATGGTATCTTGCGGTATCAAGGTATATTGTGTGTTCCTGATATTTATGGGCTGCAAGAAAGGATTTTGATTGAGGATCATGAGTCGAGGTATATAAATTATCATGGTTTGATAAAGATGTATCATGACTTGAAGGAGATTTATTGGTGGAACAACATGAAGAGAGATATGGCTAATTTGTGGCTAAATGCATGGTCTGTCAGTAAGTAAAGGTTGAGTACTTGAGGCTCGGTGGGTTGTCTAGAGATATTGAGTTACCTATATGGAAATGGGAAGTGACCAATATGTATTTTATTATTGGCCTTCCATGATTTCTCCATCAGTTTGATTCGATTTGGGTCATCACGGATAGGATGGTTAAGTCTGCTTACTTTTTGCCTGTGAGGACTACTTACACTAGAGAGGATTATGCTAAGTTGTTTATTCTGGAGATAGTTAAATTATATGGTACTCTAATTTCCATCATTTTGGATCAAGGTATGGAATTCTTTTCTTGCTTTTGGAATTTGTTTCAGCAAGGCGTGGGCACACGGATGACCTTAGTATTATATTCCACCCTCAGATGGATGGAAAAATGGAGAGGAGTATTAATACTGTAGAAGATATGGTAAGGGCTTGTGTAATTAATTTTGGAGGTAGTTGGGTGGATTATTTGCCTCTTATTAAATTTGAGTCTAATAATAGTTATCACTCTAGTATTGGGATAACTCCTTTTGAGGCTCTTTATGGTAGGAGGTGTATATCTTCTATTGGATGGTTTAAGGTTGGTAAGACTAGATTGTTTAGTTTGAACTTGGTTCACCAAGCTATGTAGAGGGTGAAGGTGATTCGGGATAGGCTTAAGACTGCTCAAAGTCGCCAAAAGTCCTATGTGGATATGAGGTGAAGAGAGTTACATTTTGAGGTTGGTGATTGGGTGTTATTAAAGGTATATCCTATAAAGGGAGTGATGAAGTTTGGGAAGAAGGGGAAGGTCAGCCCCTGGTATATGGGTCCATACTTGATGTTGAGAAGAGTGGGTAATGTTGTTTATGAGTTGGATTTGGCTTTGAGTTTGGGTTCCATTCATCCAGTTTTTCAAGTTTTGATGTTTAATAAGTGTGTGTGTGGGTGAATTTTTTTGGTGGTGCCTTTTGAGGATATTGGTATTTCAGATTCCTTGTCTAATGAGGAAGTCTCGATTAAGATTTTGGATAGACAAGTCCGTTATTTGAGGACTAAGGATGTGTCTTTGGTAAAAGTTCTATAGAGGAACTATAAGGTAGAAAAATCTACTTGGGAAGCTGAGGAGGACATAAAGTCCAAGTATCCATTCTTGTCCCCAGATTAGACAATCGTGCTTAAGGTATGTGCTTTCTATATCATCTTTGTTTTTCAACTTTGTTAAAGAAAACTGTTGTTGTGTTTCGATCTTAGAGTCGTGCCAAGGAATACCTTGACTCATCATTCGTGGATGAATGATCCTAAGGGGGAGAATGTAATACCCTAGAATTTTGGCCTTTGAAAATTTTGAGATTTGAGCCTACTGCCTCAGCTACGACTCACCTAATAAGTCAAGAAGATTCTATACGAGTCATAGTGCCCCAGTCATAGGGTGACCATTTTAGGTACCAAAGTTTTTATTCTTGGTAAAATTAAGATCATGCAAGTCATGGTGAAATATACGAGTCATAATGTGGGATTCGTAATATTACTGGTGTAGAGGTCCCTTATTTTATGGTGACTATGTTTGGACCCTTTGAGTCGTAATGTTGGACTAAGAGTTGTATGGTATGACTCATAGGGTTAACAATGTAGATGTCTTAGGATACTACCCAGACTACGAGTCTAAGGGATGACTTATAGTCAGTCGTTACGAGTCATAAGGTGACCCGTAACAACTGGGCGATAATTTTTCAGTGTTTGATTAAGGATACTTTGGTCATTTCCCCTTTCTCCAATAGTGACCCACGACCGTAAAACCCTTTTGGGACCTCATTATCATCCAAAAACATAATCAAACACACTCTCAAATCCCTGAGTTAAGAACAAGATAGGGTTTCTCAAGGGTGATCATTTAGAGATTTCAAATTGTGATTTTTCTCCATAATTGTGATACTTTTAGGCATGTACCTCTCCTCTTAAACTTCTTTTACTTAAAACATATATTTAAATGGTTATTCATATGGTTTGAATATGGATTTTGATTTGGGTTGAGGGTTTTGGAAGAATTATTACTTGATTTGCCTTCTCATGGTTTTAATTAAGTGTTCATGTTTTATTTATGTATTTTGAAACCCGTTGGGGAGATGGGTATGGTGAATGGGATGGGGTCGAGGTATTTCCCTAATTTGATGATTTTGGTTTGGAATTTGGTTTTGGAAATTGTTCTCAACCCACTTACATAAGCGGATTTGAAATATGGTTAATCACATGATTTGGCTTACTTCCCTAACTATTGCATTGAATGAATGGTTAAGCATATGAAATGGGTTTTAAAGGCCTTGTTCGCCATGTTTTTTATTTTAAAAATAATTTAATGAACAAAGGTGGTCCAGACATTTCCCCAAATTGATTTAATAAACAAAGGGGGTCGAAGCATTCCCCTAAATAGATTTAATGAACAAAGGGGGTTGAGGCATCCCCTCAAATGATTTAACAAACAAAAAGGGGTCGAGGCATTCCCCCAGGATGATAAAATTGGGTTGGCATAATTATAAGCTTGCAAGAAAAATTGGTATGATGATACCAATGGTATGTGACTTAATGTATGGTCCTTGGTTTGGTTTGATGAACGGGAATTTTTAAATGTTTTAATCGGGCTTAAAGGGGGGTTGTGTAGGTGGCCGTGAAGGTGGACGTCCAGGGAGGACCAATACTGAAAATTTATGTTTGCCGGCATGGGGGTTGGTCTTGATTTCTGTGTGCATAGATCACACTTTATTTATATGTATATATGTGTATCTTTGATGGATGTGGGGTTGAGGAATTCCATGGTCTTCTTTGATACCTCCAATTCATGCGGCTAACATGCACTAGGGCCCTTTCGGTGGGGGAGTTGAACCCCTATATTCCATCGGTGCCTTTTTATGATGGTTGATGCTACACAGTCCATGTTAATGGTTTTAAATCTCATGCTAAATCTTTTTCCCTATCCCATCATATATATATATATATATATGCATGTATGTGAACATGTACATTGAGTTTGGACTAGATTTTGAATTGGCATTATTTTATCCTTATCCTGAGTTACATACTAGCGCTCACCCTGCTAACCGTCATCAGATGTTGTATCCCCACGCGATACAGTGAATAAAGACACTTCTGCTTTTTCTGTGCAGTGATAGGTTGTTTTTAGATTATTCGTGAGTCAGCTTGAAGTGGTGAGCCTTCTTCTTCCAAAAGGCTTGTTACCTATTTGTTTATTTTATGACATAGACTATTTCTTTATTTCCTTTTTAGATATTATCGAAGGCATGTCCTGACTTAGTTTGTTCTTTGGATGTTTGACGCTTTGTGGATTACTGTGGATTGGGATGGATGTTAAAGTTCTTAGATTTCTTTCTAAGCTAGTTGTTAAACTCTCTTGTTGTATGTTCGAAATTCATCTGATGCTAGTTGTATTTTGTTTTGGTTAGATAGGGCAAAGGGGGTGGTCTCTGGTCCTCGGTAGACTTGAGATACCCGTCATGGTCAGGCCCTGGTTTGAGTCATGACATTCTCTCAAGCTTCGTATCAAGTTAATTGGGGGATTTTCTTGACTCCGGGTACTGGGCATACACCGATATGTGCTCTAAAAATAACATAAAATTAAAATCACAACATAACAATTAATAACCCCAATAAACACATTCAAATCAACTCCATAGCTGTATTCCCCAATAACAGTGCTAAAATTCTCTAAGCAAAGTATAATACAATCATTGATCAAATATAAATCCGAATAGGTTGGAGTTGATCCCACATGGAATAGGTCAAAATATTAATCAAGATATATATCAAAGCAATCAATAATAATTTTCAGTAAAAGAGGTTGGTTGGTAAATAAATAATTCAGTAGTAACAATTGTTGATTTATTAGATGTGTAATAAATATGTGAAAAGCACTAGGACTATATTCCTAAAAGTCATAACCCCATAGGTTGTTCGTACTTCATAATTTCTCCAGGTGTTCAATATGCAAAATCGATAGGTTATGTATATTTAGAATAGCTTTACGCTCTTGTGTAAGTAGTATCCCTAAGTAATTTTTCTCTTCTCCTAAGCTTGTGTTCCTAACCCATGATAATACCCAAGCTACACCTTCATTTTAAATATTATGCGGTCGTTGTCAAATATAGTAACCGAACAAAGGTTAGGGTCAAATCTCAAAGGAATACGTGGAATTGTGTCTCTCAACTGTTATAATCAACTAGAAGAATTGGAAAAGTAAATGGGGGGAAGGGGTTGAGTAGCAATATTGAATAAGTGGTGAATTTCAACTTCGTTTGTAATCAGTCATAAGTGAACACTAAGATTGTGTTTCCCCTGTCTTCTCAAATCCGTAGGCTTATCGTGATTTATTGAAACAACCCTATACCTTGCATGAAGAATCGATAAGTTATGTACCATCAACAGTTTTTTGGATGAGTTGACAAATTTCACTCTTTAGCTTTTGAGTCTCAAGATGTCGCCTTACTAACCCTTATCTTGATCCAAGTTAACTATTACCTTTTGAGTCTCTAGTTATTAGATGAAAGCTAGCCATCTTACTTAGATATTACCTAGTAGTGTGGATCGACACTTAAAACTTCAAATTACTGTTGTCATTATTTTTTCCTAGTCACTACTCCTCATTTGGAGTAAGTAGCAAGCAATAATCTAGGTGGGATACTAACATTTGCAACCGCTAAGACAGCTATTAAAGTGAAGATAATACAATGCATGCATGGGTATTAGTTCAGAACAACAATAGCACTTCCCCAACTTCGTTGATCCGCCAGGGTTTCTAAAACCCTATCTAAGGATTATTAGCTGCTCATACTTGAAAAGTAATCAACAACATTCATTATTGAAAGCATAAGATGAAATCAAAATGATCACAAGTAAAAACCCAAGACTTTAACTAATTAATCAGCCAAAATCAATACAAGAGAATTCCAAGACAAAAATCGAATCTCAAAATTAAAATATGTTTGGTAAGTATCAATAGTGCGTAACTCCTACTAAAAATACATAAGGGGTATTTGAGGAAACCCTAAAATCAAAGCTCGAATGAAAAAGGACAAAAAAGGGTCGGTGTCCACATGTGGTGTCCACATGCGTCCTGAGGCTGGGCGCATTTAGACGCCTACATGTGCAGGAAAAATTTCCTGTAGCTATTTCTCTCGAGATTTTGGACTCTTGGAACTTACCTTACCCACATTTGGTCCACATATTGACATAGGTAAGTGCCAAAAGTTATTTTTCAGCTCTTTGACTCTCGGGATCTTCACTTTTGATACTTACCTTAGTCTTATACAGACCACATGTGCTACATATGGTCCACATATAGACATAGGTAAGTGCTGGGCCTTCCAATACTTGCAATCAAGCTTCAAATCTTTAACTTTGATCACATGATTTGGTCATGAACATCTAAAAAGTGTCTTGAATACCCAAAATTGATCCAATAAGTAGTGCCAAAACACCATTTTTCATCTTTTACACAAACTTAGCATCCAAAACCTAGTTTCCTGAAAAACATGCCCAAAATGCATCGTATCTAACAAAATAACCTTAGAAACTTCCATATTTTCCTCGTTTTAAGAATTAAAAGTGCTATATTTCTTCAGCAAATCAACATCCTTAACTTAGAACAGTTGCATGTCCTCAAGCAACACAGCTCAATAAAACAAAACAAGACTCGATGCTTAATGAGGAGCATCTAAGATATTCATTGTAGTTAATCAATACTTTAAGATCAAATCACAAAACCCCCTCCTATCTCACTTTTCAAACCCAACTATATATAAATATAAAGCACAATAATGTGACACAATGAGATCAAGGTATGCCATTACATTTTCAATAGATAACCATGCAGATGTACAAGTTACACTACCCAAACACATAGACAACTTAGAAATATGAATCATGTGCCCTCACAAAAAAGATGTTCCACTCACTACTATGAAATAATGCATGTCTATGCATGGATAGTTAATAGATATTCACATTCAGAAGAGAAGTTCCAATCAATATGCATCAAATGCCATAGGCTTACCCTTATTTTCTTTACCTTAGTTTTGCAGGCAGTCAAGTTTAGATCATTATAGGACTTTTCTCAGCTTGTAATGTAGTCTTAGGGGTTGGTGTGGTACATATGGACATATCGAGTGACTAAACCTCTTTTGCACAATACTAACCCTAGGATCTCACTTATTAGCCAATTTTTTTTACTCCACCTTTATTTCTCCCTTTTTATTCTTTATTGTACATTCAGTTTGAGTGTGGTCTTTTATTCTTTTTTTTCACCTTTTCACAATTTTTCTTTTTCTTGTTCTTTTTTTTTTCTTTTCTCTACCACACCCAGCCCTGCTAACTTTTTCTCTTATTTTACCCTTCTACATACCCATTTTATATCACACGCCCCTATGATAGACACCCTCAAGTTAGGTGATTTGCATGAGTTGAGGAGCATAATGTCTAAGGAGGAATGGTCCAAAATAAGTTATTGCAACACAAATGAGAAGGTGAATGGTGAAATACGAAAAATAAGCTATAAGGCTCAAAATAGGGGTCAAGGGATACTATTTCATATAGGAAAGGTCATCTAGGCTAAAAATGGACTAAAATTAAAAATGGCCTATGATCCTTTTCTAACAGACTATCCTACAACCGAGGCAAGACTAACCAGACAAGTTCTGAATTCAACACATAAAGAGAACTAAGTAGCATATCACACACACGTGGCATAGAGTAAATATTACAAGTCACTACCTATCCGGTTCATGTAACTGTTAGCAAGTCATTATCATGTCCCTAATCTTAATGCCATAACAAGATCCACAATGTTCACACATATATACATTCACATAGTTCTAACATTTTGGAGGGGTAACATTTTTCTTGAAAATTTAAAAAAAAAAGTGATAGCTGCCCTAAATACTTAAAAATATCCTAATTACACAAAAACATAATACAATACAAAACAATATACAATATACAATATACAATACAACACAAATTTTAACCTAGACATGTCAGTTCTAGTACCATACCATGGCCGACAGGAAAAGAAGCCCGACAACAAAAACTCACGGCGGTTATGGTATACCCCACCCATAATTAAAAATTATGCACTATCCCCAATGTACTCAAATAATATTAAATAAAGGGAATGAGTACATACTTGGAACACACTAAGTGTCCATGTCAGGAGCATCCTCAGATAGGGATATATCAACTAGTAGAGGTGGTGGTAGTGGCGATGCACTACTTGAAGATGCACTTACTACTATCATTGCACACCTCTACTTCTCAACAACTGCAGAATCCATTGAATCATGTCTGTCTTTCTTAAAGTCCTGATCATATAACATATCAAGATCCTGCAGATCTCCTCTGTGTCCTTCCTTGGCCCCTATTACCAGGACTTTCTCATCATATTCTGTGAAGAAATAAAAATATCTGGGTGTGCGTAAAGGTGATATCTGGACAACAGAGGTATGAAGAAAGGAGTGGCTTCCACATAGCTCTCCATGAGAAAGCATACCTTTGCTCACAATATATTTATCTCCTTCCTTACCTGGCATAAATCTAGCATCTCTATCTCTATAAATTGGGTTGTAACCTATCTCTCAAAAGCATCAATATGTGTATGTAAATCAATAAGTAGATCAGACATGGAATCTCTTCGTGTAGCCTCCTATCTACTCTCTTCCATCTTGAATCTGTTAGAACCCTTGAAAGTATCTGCTAGTATAGAGTGGTTATATAAGTCTCAACAATCCTCAATCGAGCAATAGTGGCCCTCTAACTGTCTACTAAGCTCTAAAGAAACTCTCAAGATAGTAATCATAGTCATAGTAGTAGCTGTAGTAGATGGTAGAGTAGGCTCTAAAGGTACGCCAACTGACTTAGAGGTCGAAGTCAGGGCTGATGAAGAAGTGGCTTGTGTCCCCTTACCCTGAGTACTCAAATCTGGGGCCTTTCGCTGCTCCCCATCTCAATATCAACACTGGCTCCCACATCACCTCTATGTATATCACCAGACTCTATAGAAATTGATGGACCCTCAGTCTGGGCTTGGGTAATGCAGTAGGCTCACTAGATATCCTAGGAAGGTCTAGATGTGCCAGATCTTTCATACTTTTCGTCTGCATTATGGATGTCACAAGTATCCTCTCATCTACTCTCGGTATCTCAAGTACATCGGTCTCATCACATAATCTCTAAATCAGGCAGGGAAATGAAAAATTTGTTGCATCCCCAAAAGCTCTATCATGAATCTCATCTCAGAGAATGGATACAAAGTTAATAGCATATCCAACCATTAAATTAGAAATTAGGGTTTCTCCCCCCAAGTCATCACATTATCTAAAACAGTTAGGAATAGATATCGGTTGAGCAACCACCAACTTGGCCTCAAAATTTAGCGAACCCTTCTTTATCATACAATGTCCCTCTATCAACACAGTCTCATCACCCAAAAGTGAAATATATCTAGTTATCCACCTATCCATATATAATACCCTAAAGTTTCCTAACTAAATTTAGTCCCAAGAATGTCTAGTATTAACTTTTGAATTGAATGATGTTTATTCTATGGGGAATTTTCAAGATTTTTACTTTATTTCATATGGGAAATTCAATAAGCTTTCCATCGATATAAGATTAGCCCAAATCCGATAACCGGGTAAGAAGTTATGACTATTTCAAGTTCCATCATAAAATAGAGCCATATTAGTCAGTGGCGCGCCGTGCCACAAAAGAAATGGCATTTGTCAAATTCCAGTAGGGTTCTGTGATAATGGCACATCGCGCCAAACTTTAAGTTTGCAAATGAATTGGCAACGCGATGGCTCCATGTTGTGCCATTCCCCTATTTTCCAATTGTCAAATTCCAGTGACATGACGCAATAGCGCCGCATCGTGCCAGGGGTCCAGGTCAAGAAAATTTCCACCAATTAAAATATGCGTCTAAGGTTAAAAGGGTCAATTTCCCACCCCTATTTATGCTCTTTTAACATGAGATTTAGCTATTTGGAACCTAAAATATACTAGTTTCTCTCAAGAACAAGCTAGATTTCAATTGGGGATTCAATTTCAAGAATGTCTCTCCATCAGTCTTTGCTAAATCAAGAACTAGGGTATTTCATGTGTTGATTAATGGTTCTCTTTCACCCATGAAGCTCAAGAATCTCTTTTCAAAATCCAAGATTTGTATATTTATGAATGTTCATGATTTGATTGAATTGAAAATTAGTGTTCATATTGTTGGTTGGTTTTATTTCATTTTATAGACTGTTAATTACAAGAATTGATCTAATATGTGATGAATTATGTGGTATTCATGATAAACCCTTCGATTTATAAATTGATTGATGCATCCTTGATTATTAGATTATTGATGATTGTATAACCAAAGCATGCTCTCCATATGTTTGATTAAATGCCTATGTGAAGGAAAATTACCAAACTAGTATGATAATATGAAATCCCCATTCATGTACAAGTTATGTATGTCAAGTGTTTAATGAAGAGTCCTAGCCAATGGATTATGTATTGTTGATATTGGTCCTGTTCTTAAGAAAGTCATGCTTTGTCAGTTTTCTTCTATCGAGTCCTGGGGGTACTTGTACCTGAAAACATAGTTGTGTGCCTAGAGTCAGTGTCATGTTTTCACGATTTCCTCAGTCAAGACATGATCCATAGAACTCAGTCAGTCATGTGACTCAGGAAAGCTCAGTAATATAGTAATCTCAATACTATTCCATCAGCCAGTGGAACTCAATTAATTCAGTCCAGTTCAGTTTAGAAATCCATGATCAGTGTCTATTCAGATGGGAGTACGAATTAGCACCGAGTGAACCCAAGGATGGGAACACGCACTGTCAGATAAGGGTGTTATTATTAGAAGTCATCCTTTCATTCCAGAACAATGTAGCCAGCATAAGTTGAGACATCGAGACTATCAGATAAGGGTTGATGAGGTAGATAAGCACTATCTGATGAGGACCCCACCATTCTCTTTTGGGGGACACTGTCAGATGAGGGTCACTCACAGCTTGTCCTTACCAGTGGCGCGGTATTGACACCCTTACAATTGGGATTACATATTGGAACCCAACTCAGAGATAATGCATTATTTGGGGCTTGTTAGTTAGATAACTACTTCTCACAGTTTTAGTTACAGAATTTAGGACTGTCAGATACAGTCACTCAGTCTCAGTAATAGAACTTGAATAGTTCTATAGAATTCAGGATTGTTAGATATAGTCAACTCAGAACAGTACAGAACTCAGCTAGTTCCATTAGATTTAGGACTGTCAGATATAGTCACTCATGTTATTAGTTATAACAGTCATCAGAACTCAGTTTTCAGTCATGTTAGTTATTAGTAAATTCATATTGTCATGCTCTCAGATATAGTTATTATGTATTCATGCATGCATTCTTACATTCATATTTTCCAGTCAGTTAAGTATATTTCATGTATGTGAACCCTTTGCATTCAGCCTACCTTCCATGCATACCAGTACATTCAAAGTACTGACACATTTATACTATGGTGTCTTTACCATAGGTTCAAAAGCACGAGCCCTAGAGCATCGGTAGACTCTAGAAATCAGCAATTATTTAGCAGTGAGTCCTCATCCTTTGAGGACATGATCATAAGTTGATTTTCTAATTAATAAATTTATTAGTTGGAGTTAGTTGAGGACATGTCCCATAAGCTCCTTATTCAGACAGTTCAGTCAGTTAGAGACTTTCAAGACTATCATGTTTAGATAGTTTATTTCAGTTGTTTTGGGTATTTCATACCGCATCCATATATTATGATTTATCAGATCTTATGTTATAGTTTTGAACCCTATGGCCTTTCAGTTTATATTTCTGCATTATACAATATATTATGCAGTATACAGGTACAAATATCATTCATGGGTTAGCTTGTGGTTTTTCGGGGTCATGAGCATCGTGTAGCGATTCGGGTACCAGATTCGGGGCAGTACAAACATGGTATCAGATCCTAAGGTTCTACAAATTTCTAGGAAGTTTGAAAGCCGCATCTAGTAGAGTCTTGTGCATGGGTGTGTTGCGCGCCACATTTATGTGTAGAAGGTTATACGATGTTTTAGGAATAGTTTCCCATCTTTCAGTATTCAAGTCGTGCCAGTGGACATAATCTCAAGTTAGTCTCTCAGTTTAATCTGTTTCTCCTTTTCTTCAATAGAACATGCCTCCTAAAAAAAGAAATGAGAATCAGTCAACCCCTCAGCCCGAAAAACCTTTGGACAAACATGTTTCTCATGCAGAGTTTAAAGATGCATTCACTACTCTTGCTCCATCAGTTATTGCTCATAATGAACGACCAATTGTTGTTTTGGCCAACCCAGTAGCCAATCCAGCTGCATCCAGGATTCGGGACTTTACCTGAATGAATCCTCCATCTTTTGTCGGGTCTAAGTCAAATAAAGACCCTCAAGAATTCATTGATTAGGTTCAGAATGTTACAAAAATCATAGGGTTACTCCAAGTGAGAGTGTTGTGCTAGCTGCATATCAATTACAGGATGTTTCTCACACTTGGTTTAAGTAGTGGAAGTTAGAAAGGCCATATAATATAGGGCCTATAGAGTGGGAGGAGTCACCTCATTATTAGATAGATTCTTTCCCCAAGAGCTGAGAAAGGTTGAGGTGTTAGAATTCATCAACCTTAGGTAGGGTAAAATGATGGTGAAAGAGTATTCTCTTAAGTTTACTTAATTAGCCAGGTATGCTCCTCATGTGGTTACAGACAGTAGGGCCAAGATGAGTAAGTTTATTTTAGGGATAAACAAAAGTGTGGTAAATGAGTGTAGGTCTGTAATGTTGAATAGTGACATAAATTTAGCCAGGCTTATGACTCATGCTCAGAAGATAGAGAAGCAAAAGGTTAAGATAAGGGAAAAGTAGAATAAGAGAGAAAAGACAGGTAGTTTTAACTTTACTCAACCCAAATCAGAAGGAGGAAACCGTTCTCTATTTTATCTAAGTCATTAGTTCCAGCTCTTTCTTCAGCCAGTGCTCCAGCTCCTGAGTTCAGGGATGGAAATAGAGATAGGCCATAAGGGTCTAAGTCTCAGGGCAGTGTCAGCAATGTCAGAACAAATCCTCTTTGCCAGACTTATGGAAAGAACCACAAGGGTATTTGCAGAGCTGGTAGTGATGTCTATTTCAGATATGGTAAGCCAGGCTATAGAGTCAGAGATTGTCCCCAATCAGGCTATCAGGGTCAGAATAACTATTTCTTAGCTCAGTCTAGTCACCCAAATCAGCAGGGTGCCACTTTTAGTGCTACTAGTGGGCAACACCCAAACAGACTTTATAATCTCCAGTCCCGACAAGATCAGGAAAATTCTCTAGATGTAATTACTGGTACGTTACAAATATTTTATGTGTATGTTTATGCTTTTGTAGATCCAGGTGTTTTCTTATCTTTTGTTACTCCATTTATAGCAGGCAATTTCTGAACCAGTCCCAAAATTCTAGCAAAGCCCTTTTCAGTCTCTACCCAGTAGGTAAAACCAGCAAAGCCCGATGGGTATATAGGAACTACCCGATTATGATATTCCAGAAAGTCACTTCAGCATATTTAGTCTAATTAGAGATGATTGATATTGATGTCATTCTCGGCATGAATTGAATTTATTCCTGCTATGCCACAGTCAACTACAGAAACAGAATAGTTTAGTTCCAATTTTCGAATGAACCTATCCTAGCGTGGAGGGGTAGTAATTCAGCTTTCAGAGGTTAGCTTGTTTCCTACCTTCGGGCAAGGAAAATGATATCTAAAAGATATGTCTATCAACCTTGTTCGAGTTAAGGACACTAGTTCTAAAACTCCCAGTCTCGAATCAGTCTCAGTAGTGAATGAATATTTTGATGTCTTTCCCAAAGGCCTTTCAGTAATTTCTCCCACAAGGGAAATAGACTTTGGCATTGGTCTTCTTCTAGATACACAACTTATATCTATTCTGCTATACAGAATGACACCAGCAGAACTCAAAGAACTAAAAGAACAGTTAAAGGATCTCTTAGATAAGGGGTTTATCAGGCCCAGTGTGTCCCTGTAGGGTGCACCAGTCTTATTCGTGAGAAAGAAAGATGGTTCTCTTAGGATGTGCATAGACTACCATCAACTCAATAAAGTCATTGTTAAGAAAAATTATCCTCTTCCCTAAATCAATGACTTGTTTTACCAACTATAGGGTGCCAGCTATTTCTCTAAGATAGACCTCAGATCTGGCTATCATCAGCTCAGAGTCAGAGAAGGTGACATTTCAAAGATAGTCTATCACACTTGGTATGGTCATTTTGAATTCCTAGTTATGTCCTTTGGTCTTACCAATGCCCCACAGCTTTCATGGACTTGATGAACCGTGTGTTCAAGTAGTACTTGGACATGTTCATCATAGTCTTCATAGATGATATTCTGGTCTATTCCCATATTGAGCGTGATCATGTAGACTATTTCAGAATAGAACTTTAGACCCTCAGAAATCATCAGTAGTTCGCCAAATTTAGTAAGTGCGAGTTTTGTCTAAGGTCAGTAGAATTCCTTGGCTATATCATTTCTGGTGATGTCATTAGGGTAGATCCTCATAAGATCGAAGCAGTAAGAAATTGGCCCAGACCTATCTCTCTATCAGATATTAGGAGTTTCTTGGGTTTGGCTGGCTATTACAGATGGTTTATTGAAGGATTCTCTTCTATTGCATCCTCTATGTCCAGATTGACTCAGAAAAAATTCAAGTTTCAGTGGTCAGATCCTTGCGAGAAGAGTTTTTAGGAGTTGAAGACTCGACTCACCTCAGCTCTACTTTTGGATCTTCCAGATGGTTTAGATTGTTTCATAGTGTATTGTTATACATCCAGAGTAGGTTTGGGTTATGTCCTCATTCAGTATGGTAAGGTCATAGCCTATGCCTCCAAATACCTTAAACCTCATGAGAGGAATTATCCTACTTATGATCTTGAGTTAAAAACCGTTGTTTTAGCCTTGAAGATTTAAGGACATTATCTATACGGTGTTTATGTAGATGTGTTCACAGATCATAAGAGCCTTCAGTATGTCTTTTCTCAAAAAGATCTTAATTTTTGTTAGAGAAGGTGGTTAGATCTCTTGAAAGATTATGACATAAGTGTCCTTTATCATCCGAGCAAGTCCAACATTATGGCCGACGCTCTTAGTAGATTGTCCATGGGTAGTGTTGCTAATGTTGAGGACAATAAGAAGAAGTTATCTCATGAAGTCCATCAGCTTGCCAGACTAGGTGTTCGCTTAGTCGATACAGAGGAGGGTGATATATGGGTTCAAAGTAGTTCAAAATCATACTTGGTTTCCAAGGTGAAAGAAAAGCAAGATAGAGATCCCAGTCTAGTCAAGTTGAAAGAGTCATTCAAAGATAGAAAAGTAGAGGTTTTCTCCCAATGGGGAGATGGTGCATTGCATTGTCATGGTCATTTCTATGTTACAGGTGTAGATAACTTAAGGCACCGAATTCTCTCTATTAATCCAGGGGCCACAAAGATGTATCGTGACTTACGGGAAATCTATTGGTAGAGTGGAATGAAGAGAGATATTGCGGAATTTATGGCTAAGTGCTCTACATTTCAGCAGGTTAAAATAGAGCATCAGAAGCCTAGTGTATCCATGTAGGAGTTTAGTATTCCAACTTGGAAGTGGGAAGTCGTGAACATAGACTTCGTGATGGGTTTGCCTCGTACCCATCATCAGCATGATTCAGTTTGGGTCATTGCAGATAGAATGACCAAATCAACCCATTTTCTTCCAGTCCATACCTTTTATTTAGCCGAGGATTATGCCAAACTCTATATTATAGAACTAGTTAGATTGTACGGTGTTCCGTTATCTATTATCTAAGAAAGAGGTACCTAGTTTACCTTTTATTTCTGGAAAGCATTCCAAAAGGGTTATGGTACCCAAGTTCATCTAGGTACAACCTTTCATCCTCAGATAGATGGACAAGAAGAAAGGACCATTCAGAACCTAGAAGAAATGCTAAGGGCATGTGCAATTGATTTCAAGGGTAGTTGGGATGACCACTTGCCTTTGATTGAGTTCGCATACAACAATAGCAATCATTTTTGTATTTAAATAGCTCCATTCGAAGCTCTTTATAGTAGGAGATGCAGATCTCTAGTAGGTTGGTTCAAAGTTACTGAGGCCTCATTTATATGGCTTGATTTAGTATTCGATGCCTTAGAGAAAGTTCAGTTGATCAGAGAAAGACTCCGGGCTGCTCAAAGCTGATAGAAGTCTTATGCAGATGTGCGCAGAAAAGATCTCAAGTTTGAGATAGATGACTATGTCTATCTAAAGATCACTCCCATAAAGGGAGTGAAGAGGTTCAGCAAGAAGGGAAAGCTCAGTCTCCAATATGTCGGTCCCTTTAAAATTCTCAGTCCCTTCGGCAAGGCTCGAATTGCCTTCAGATCTAGCCTCAGGTCATCCAGTATTCCATGCTTCTTTACTCAGGAAGTGTATAGGTGATCCGACAGTTGTAGTCCCTATTCAAAGCATAGATGTTAAGAATAGTCTCTCTTATGAAGAGATTCCCATCAAAATCCTAGACTATCAGACTCGTAGACTGAGGAATACAGAAATCGCTCTAGTCAAAGTTCTTTGCCAGAATCAGTCCATTGAGGGAGATACTTGGGAAGCAGAAGCAGACATACGTACCAAGTATCCTCACCTATTCTCCGGCAACTCAGATCTAGCTCAAGGTAATAGTTCTTCTTAAGTTTTTCTTTTTTTTATGTATAGATTTTCAGTTACAACTTGGTATCAGTCTCATGTTCAGAATTCCAATTTTTTAAACTTGGTACTAAGTACCACATCATATTTAATCATATGTTCATGCATCGGATTAGCCATGTGTTCATGCATCAGACATGCATTCTGTTAGTGAGAAATTCAGTTATTAGAAATCTCAGTCATGTGTTTATGAGTCAGTTAAGCCATGAAATCGTACATTAGATATGTATGATCAGTATGAATCTCATAAATGTCAGTCATGTTTTAGTTGTTTATGTTCAGCATGCACTTCATCTTATCGTTTCTCCCATCTCAATTAGTCTCAATCAAGGATGAATGTCCCCAAGGGGGAGATATTATAATACCCCAAATTCCCTAACTAAATTTCATCCCCAGAATGTCTAGTATTAGCTTCTAAATTGAATGATGTTTATTCCATGGGAAATTTTCAAGATTTTTACTTTTTTCAAGTGGGAAATTCAATAAGCTTTCCATCAATATAAGATTCGCGCAAATCCGATAACCGGGTAAGAAGTTATGAATATTTCAAGTTTCCGTCGTAAAACAGAGCCATATTAGTCAGTGGCGTGCCGCACCACAAAAGAAAATGAATTTTTTCAAATTCTAGTAGGGGTCCGCAATAATGGTACGTCGCACCAAACTTCCAGGTCACAAATAAAGTGGCAGTGGGATGGCTCCGCATCGTGTCATTCCCTTATTTTCCAATTGTCAAATTCTAGCGACACGACGCGATAACACCCCGTCGCGCCAGGGGTCCAGGTTAGGAAATTTTCACCAATTTAAAAGATGCGTCCAGGGTTGAAAGGGTCAATTTTCCACCCCTATTTATGCCCTTTTAACATGATATTTAGCTATTTGGAACCCAAAATATACTAGTTTCTCTCAATTTTCTCTCAAGAACAAGCTAGGGTTTCAATTGGGGATTCTATTTCAAGAAAGTCTCTCCGTCAATCTTTGCTAAATCAAGAGCTAAGAAATGTCATGTGTTGATTCATGGGTCTATTTCACCCATTAAACTCAAGAATCTCTTTTCAAATTCCAAGATTTGTATATTTATGAATGTTCATGATTTGATTAAATTAAAAATCGGTGTTCATGTTGTTGGTTGGTTTCATTCCATGTTATAGACTATTAATTACAAGAATTGATTCTAATATGTGATGAATTACGTGGTATTAATGATAAAACCTTCAATTTACAAGTTGAATGATCCATCCTTGATTATTAGATGTTGATGATTGTATAACCAAAGCATGTTCCCCATATGTTTTATTAAATTCCTATGTGAAGGAAAAGTGTCATACTAGTTTGATAAAATAAAATCCCCATTCATGTAGAAGTTATGTATGTCAAGTGTTTGATGAAATGTCCTAGCCAATGGATTATGTATTGTTGATGTTGGTTCTTTACTCAAGAAAGTCATGCTTTGTCAGTTTTCTTCTATCGAGTCCTGGGGGTACTTGTACCCGAAAAACATAGTTGTATGCCTAGAGTCAGTGTTATGTTTTCACGATGTCCTCAGTCAAGCTATGATCCATAAAACTTAGTCAATCATGTGACTCAGGAAAGCTCGGTAATATAGTAATCTCAGTACTATTTCGTCAGTCAGCGAAACTTAGTTAATTCAGTAAAGTTCAGTTTAGAGGCTTTCCAAACTATCGTGTTAAGACAGTTTATTTCAGTTGTTTTGGGTATTTCATACCCCATCCATATATTATGATTTATCAGATCTTATGATATAGTTTTGAACCCTATGGCCTTTCAGTTCATGTTTCTGCATTATACAATATATTATGCAGTATACAGGTACAAATATCATTCATGGGTTAGCTTGTGGTCCTTTGGGGTCATGAGCACCGTGTAGCGGTTTGGGTACCAGATTCGAGGCAGTAAAAAGTTGGTATCAGAGCCTAAGGTTCTATACATTCCTAGGAATTCTGAAAGCCTCATCTAGTAGAGTCTTGTGCATGGGTGTGTTGGGCGCCATATTTATGTGTAAAAGGTTATATGATGTTTTAGGAATAGTTTCCCATCTTTCAGTATTCAAGTCATTCCAGTGAGCATAAGCTCAAGTCAGTCTCTCAATTTAATCTGTTTCTCCCTTTTTTCTAAAGAACATGCCTCTTAAAAGAAGAAACGAGAATCAGTCAGCCCCTCAGCTTGAAGAACCTTTGGGCGAACATATTTCTCATGCAGAGTTTAGAGCTGCATTCACTACTCTTGCTTAGTCAGTTACTGCTCAGAATGAATGACCAATTGTCATTCCATCCAACCTAGTGGCCAATTCAGCTGCAGCCAGGATTTGAGACTTCACCCGAATGAATCCTCCATCCTTTCTCTGGTCTAAGTCAGATGAGGATCCTCAGGAATTCATCGATCAGGTTTAGAAGGTTACAGACATCATGGGGGTTACTCATAGTGAGAGTGTTGTGCTAGCTACATATTAGTTATAGGATGTTTCTTACACTTGGTTTAAGCTGTGGAAGTCAGAAAAGCCAGATGATGCAAGGCCTATAGAGGGGGAGGATTTTGTCACCTCATTCTTAGATAGATTCTTTTTCCAAGTGCTGAGAGAGGCTAAGGTGTTAGAATTCATTAACCTCAGGTAGGGTAAAATGACAGTGAAAGATTATTCTCTTAAGTTTACTCAATTAACTAGGTATGCTCCTCATGTGGTTGCAGATAGCAGGGCCAAGATGAGTAAGTTTGTTTTAGGGGTAAACGATAGTATGGTCAACGAGTGTAGGTCTACAATGTTGAATAGTGACATGAATTTAGTTAAGCTTATGACTCATGCTCAGTAGATAGAAGAGCAAAAGGTTAAGATGAGGGAGAAGCAGAATAAGTGATCAAAAATAGGTAGTTTCAACTTTGCTCAGCCAAAATCAGAAGGAGGAAACCGTTCTCTATTTCATCCTAAGTCATCAGTTCCAACTTCTTCTTTTGCTAGTGCTCCAACTCCTAAGTCCAGGGATGGAAAGAGAGATAGGGCACCAGGATCTAAATCTCAGGGAAGTGTCAGCAATGCCCTAACAAATCCTCTTTGCCAGGCTTGTGGAAAGAACCACAAGGGTACTTGCAAAGCTGGTAGCGATGTCTATTGCGGATGTGGAAAGTCAGGGCATAGAGTCATAGATTATACCCAATCAGGCTATCAGGGTTAGCATAACAGTTCCTAAGATCAGTCCGATCGCCTTAATCAATAGGGTGCCACTTCTAGTGCTACTAGTAGGGCAACGCCCAAATAGACTTTATGCTCTCTAGTCCCGGCAAGATCAGGAAAATTCTTCAGATGTGGTTACTGGTACGTTTCAAATCTTTTATGTTCATATTTATGCTTTGCTAGATCCAGGTGCTTCATTGTATTTTGTTACTCCATTATAGCAGGCGATTTTGGAACCAGTCCCAAAATTCTAGCAGAGCCCTTTTTAGACTCTACCCTAGTGGGTAAAACCATCATAGCCCAATGGGTATAAAGAACTGATCGGTTATGATATTCCAGAAATTCACTTCAGCAGATTTAGTCGAATTAGAGATGACTGATATAGATGTTATTCTTGGTATGGATTGGCTTTATTCCTGCTATACCATAGTCGACTGCAGAAATATAATAATTTAGTTCCAATTTTCAAATGAACCTATCCTAGAGTGAAGGGGTAGTACTTCAGCTTTCAGAGGTTATCTTGTTTCCTATCCTCAAGAAAGGAAAATGATATCTAAAGGATGTGTCTATCACTTTGTTCGAGTCAAGGATACTAGTTCTGAAACTCCCAGTCTCGAATTTGTCTCAGTGGTGAATGAATACTCAGATGTCTTTCCCGAAGGCCTTTCAGGAATTCCTCCCAAAAGGGAAATAGACTTTGGCATTGATCTTCTTCTAGATACATAGCCTATATCTATTCTGCCATACAGAATGGCACCATCAGAACTCAAAAAACTGAAAGAACAGTTGAAGGATCTCTTAGGTAAGGGGTTTATCAGGCCCAGTGTGTCCTCATGGGGTGCACCAGTCTTATTCGTGCGAAAGAAAGACAGTTCTCTCAGGATGTACATAGACTACCGTCATGTCAATAAAGTCACAGTCAAGAACAAGTATCCTTTTCCCTAAATCGATGACTTATTTGACGAACTTCAGGGTGCCATCTATTTCTCTAAGATAAACCTCAGATTCAGCTACCATCAGCTCAAAGTCAGAGAATGTGACATCTCGAAGATAGCCTATCATACTCGGTATGATCATTTTGAATTCCTAGTCATGTCCTTTGGTCTTAGAAATGCCCTAGGAGCTTTTATGGACTTGATGAACCGTGTGTTCAAGCAGTACTAGGACATGTTCATCATAGTATTCATAGATAATATTCTAGTCTATTCCCGCAGTGAGCGTAATCATGTAAACTATTTCAAAATAGTACTTTAGACCCTCAGAGATTATCAGTTGTTCACCAAATTTAGAAAGTGTGAGTTTTGGCTAAGGTAAGTAGCATTCCTTGGCCATATCGCTTCTAGTGATGGCATTAGGATAGATCCTCAAAAGATCAAAGCAGTAAGAAACTATCCCAGATATGTCTCTTTATCAGATATGAGGAGTTTCTTAGGTTTGGATGGCTATTGCAGATGGTTTGTTGAAGGATTCTCTTCTATTGCATCCCCTATATCCAGATTGACTCAGTAGAAAGCCAAGTTTCAGTGGTCAGATTATTATGAGAATAGTTTTTAGGAGTTGAAAACTCGACTCACCTCAACTCTAGTTTTGGCTCTTCTAGATGGTTCAGATACTTTTGTAGTGTGTAGTGATGCATCCAGAGTAGGTCTGGGTTGTTTCCTTATGTAGCATGGTAAGGTCATATCCTACGCCTCTGGACAGCTTAAACCCTATGAGAGGAATTATCCTACTTATGATCTTGAGTTAGCTTGTGGCCTTTTAGTTCATGTTTCTGCATTAAATAGTATATTATATAGTATACAGGTACAAATATCAGTCATGGGTTAGCTTGTGGTCTTTCGAGGTCAAGAGCACCATGTAGCGGTCTAGGTACTAGATTTTGGGCATTACAAACTTGGTATCAGAGTCTAAGTTTCAATAGAGTCTTAGGAAGTCTGAAAACCGCATCTAGTAGAGTCTTGTGCATGGGTGTGTTGCGCACCACATTTATGTGCAGGAGGCTATAAGATGTTTTAGTAATAGTTTCCCATCTTTCAGTATTCATTTCATGCCAGTGAGCATAATCTCAAGTCAATCTCTCAGTTTAATCTGTTTCTCCCTTTCTTTTATAGAACATGCCTCCTAAAAGAAGAAACTGGAATCAGTCTACCCCTCACCCCAAAGAACCTTTGGGCAAACATATTTCTCATGCAGAGTTTAGAGCTCCATTCACTACTCTTCCTTAGTCAGTTACTGCTCAGAATATTTGACCATCTATCGTTCTAGCCAACGCAGTGGACGATTCAGCTGTAGCCAAGATTTGGGACTTCACCCGAATGAATCCTCTATCCTTTCTTGACTCTAAGTAAGATGAGGACCCTCAGGAATTCATCAATAAGGTTTAGAAGGTTACAGACATCATGGGGGTTACTCCTAGTGAGAGTACTGAGCTGGCTACATATTAGTTGTAGGATGTTGCTCACACTTGGTTTAAGCTGGAAGTCAGAAAGGCCATATGATGCAGGTCCTATAGAGTGGGAGAAGTTTCTCACCTCATTCTTAGATAGATTTTTTCCTCATAAGCTGAGAGAGGCTAAGGTGTTAGAATTCATCAACCTCAGGAAGGAAAAAATGATGCTGAAAGAGTATTCTCTTAAGTTTACTCAATTAGCCAGGTATGCTCCTCATGTGGTTGCAGACAGCAGGGCCAAAATGAGTAATTTTGTTTCAGGGGTAAACGGTAGTGTGGTCAATGAGTGTAGGTCTGCGATGTTGAATAGTGACATAACTTTAGCTAGGCTTATGGCTCATTCTAAGCAGATAGAGGAGAAAAAGGTTAAGATGAGGGAAAAGCATAATAAGAGAGCAAAGACAGGTAATTTCAACTTTGCTCAGCCCAAATCAGAAGGAGGAAACCATTCTCAGTTTCATCCTAAGTCATCAGTTCCAACTCTTTCTTTATCCAGTGCTCTAGCTCCTAAGTTTAGGGATGGAAATAGAGATGGGGCACTAGGCTCTTAAGTCTCAGGGCAGTGTCAGCAATGCCCGAACAAATCCTCTTTATCAGACTTTTGGAAAGAACCATAAGGGTGCTTGCAGAGCTGGTAGAAATATTTGTTTCGGATATGGAAAACAAGTCCATAGAGTTAGAGATTGTCCCTATTCAAGTTATCAGGGTCAGTAAAACCGTTCCTCAGCTCAGTCCGGTTGCCCAAATCAGTAGGGTGCCACTTCTAGTGCTACTAGTGGGCCACACCCGAATAGACTTTATGCTCTCCAGTCCCGACAAGATCAGGAAAATTCTCCTGATATGGTTACTGGTATGTTACAAATATTTAATGTGCAAGTTTACGCTTTGCTAGATCCAGGTATTTCCTTGTCTTTTATTTCTCCATTTATAGAAAGCAATTTCGAAACCAGTCCTAAAATTCTAGCAGAGTCCTTTTCAGTCTCTACCCCAACGGGTAAAACCATCATAGTCCAGCGGGTATACAAGAACTTCCTGGTTATGATATTCTAGAAAGTCACTTCAACAGATTTAGTCAAATTAGAGATGACTGATTTTGATGTCATTCTCGGCATGGATTAACTTCATTCCTACTATGCCACAGTCGACTACAGAAATAGAATGGGTTAGTTCCAGTTTCCAACTGAACCTATCCTAAAGTGGAGGGGTAGTACTTCAACTTTCAGAAGTCAACTTGTTTACTACCTTCGACAAGGAAAATGATATCTAAAAGATGTGTCTATTACCTTGTTCGAGTTAAGGACACTAGTTCTGAAACTCCTAGTCATGAATTAGTCTCAATAGTGAATGAATATTCAGATGTCTTTCTTCGATGTCTCAAATCAGTCTCAGTAGTGAATGAATATTCAGATGTCTTTCCCGAAGACCTTTCAGGAATTCCTCCCGAAAGGGAAATAGACTTCGGCATTGATCTTCTTCCAAATACATAGCCTATATCTATTCCGCCATATAGAATGGCACCAATAGAACTCAAAAAACTAAAAGAACAGTGTAAGGATCTCTTAGATACGGGGTTTATCAGGCCTAGTGTGTCCCCATGGGGTGCACCAATCTTATTCGTGAGAATGAAAGGTGGATATGTCAGGATGTGCATAGACTACCATCATCTCAATAAAGTCATGATCAAGAACAAGTATCCTCTTCCCTGAATCGATGACTTGTTTGACCAACTTCAAGGGGCCATCTATTTCTCTAAGATACACCTCAGATCTAGCTATCATCAGCTCAGAGTCAGAGAATATGACATTTCAAAGATATCCTATCGTACTCGGTATGGTCATTTCGAATTCCAAGTCACGTCCTTTGGTCTTACCAATGCCCCAACAGCTTTTATGGACTAGATGAACTGTGTGTTCAAGTAGTACTTGCACATGTTCATCATAATCTTCATAGATGATATTCTGGTCTATTCCCGCAATGAGCGTGATCATGCAAACCATCTCACAATAGTACTTTAGACCCTCAGAGATCATCAGTTGCTCACCAAATTTAGTAAGTGCAAGTTTTGGCTAAGGTCAGTAGCATTCCTTGGCTATATCACTTCCGGTGATGGCATTAGGGTAGATCCTCAAAAGATCAAAGCAGTAAGAAACTGGCCCAGACCTGTCTTTCTATTAGATATCAGATGATTTGTTGAAGGATCCTCTTCTATTGCATCCCCTATGTCTAGATTGACTCAGAAGAATGTCAAGTTTCTATGGTCAGATCCTTGCGAGAAGAGTTTTCAGGAGTTAAAGACTCGTCTTACCTCAGATCTAGTTTTGGGTCTTCCAGATAGTTCAGATAGTTTTGTCGTGTATTGTGATGCATCAAGAGTAGGTTTGGGTCGTATCCTCATACAACATGGTAAGGTCATAGCCTACGCCTCCAGACAACTTAAACCCCATGAAAGGAATTATGCTACATGTGATCTTGAGTTAGCAGCCGTAGTTCTTAACTTGAAGATTTGAAGGCATTATCTATTCAGTATTCATGTAGATATGTCCACAGCTCATAAGAGTCTTCATTATGAATTTTCTCTGAAAGATTTCAATCTTCATAAAAGAAGGTGGTTGGAGCTCTTGAAAGATTATAACATGAGTATCATTTATCATCCGAGCAAGGCCAACATTGTGGTTGACGCTCTCAGTAGACTGTCTATGGGTAGTGTTGCCCATGTTGAGGATAATAAGAAGAAGTTAGCGCAGGAAGTCCATCAGTTTTCCAGACTAGGTGTTCGATTAGTCTATATAGAGGAAAATGATATATGGGTTCAGAGTAGTTCATAATCATCTTTGGGTTCCGAGGTAAAAGTAAATCAAGATAGAGATCCCAGTCTAGTCAAGTTGAAAGAGTCAGTCAAAGATCAGAAAGTAGAGGTTTTCTCCCAAGAGGGAGATAGTGTATTGCATTGTCAGGGTTATCTCTGTGTTCGGGGTGTAGATGACTTAAGGCAGCGAATTCTTACAGAAGCGCATGGTGCACACTTCTCTATTCATTTAGGGGCCACAAAGATGTATCGTGACTTGCAGGAGATCTATTAGTGGAGTAGGATGAAAAGAGATATTCTAGAATTTATGGCTAGTGCTCTATATGTCAGTAGGTTAAGATAGAGCATCAGAAGCCTAGTGGGTCCATATAGGAGCTCAGTATTCCTACTTCGAAGTGAGAAGTCATGAACATGGACTTCGTGACGGGTTTGCCTCATACCTATCATCGGCATGATTTAGTTTGGATCATTGTAGACAGAATGACTAATTCAGCCCATTTCCATCTAGTCCATACCTCTTATTCAGCTGAGGATTATGCCAAACTCTACATCAAAGATTTGGTCAGATTGCACGGTGTTCCATTATCTATTATCTCAGACAAAGGTACCCAGTTTACCACTTATTTCTCGAAAGCATTCTAAAAGAGTCTTGGTAGCCTAGTTTATCTCAGTACAGCCTTTCATCCTCAGACAGATGGTCAAGTAGAAAGGACCATTCATACCTTAAAAGATATGCTAAGGATGTGTGCAATTGATTTCAAGGGTAGTTGGGATGACCACTTGCCTTTGATTGAGTTTACATACAATAATAGCTACCATTCCAGTATTAAGATGCCTCCATTTGAATCTCTTTATGGTAGGAGATACAAATCTCCAGTCGGTTGGTTTGAAGTTAGTGAGGCCTCAGTTATAGGGCCTGACTTAGTATTCCATGCCTTAGAGAAAGTTCAGTTGATCAGAGAAAGACATCGGGCTGCTCAAAGCCGACAGAAGTCTTACGCAGATGTGCGTAGAAAGGATCTCAATTTTAAGATTACTGACTATGTCTATATAAAGATATCTTCCATGAAGGGAGTGAATAGGTTTGGCAAGAAAGGAAATCTCAGTCCCCAATATGTTGGTCCCTTCAAAATTCTCACTCGCTACAACAAGGTAGCTTATGAGCTCAAATTGCCATCAGATCTAGCCTCAGTTCATCCAGTCTTCCATACTTCTTTAATCAAGAAGTTCATAGGTGACCCAACAGTTGTAGTCCCTATTCAGAGCATAGATGTTCAGAATAGTCTCTCTTATGAAGAGATTCCAGTCAAAATCCTAGACTATTAGACTCGTAGACTGAGTAATAAAGAGATCCCTCTAGTCAGAGTTCATTGCCGGAATCAGTCCATTGAGGAAGCTACTTGGGAAGCAGAAGTAGAATTACTTACCAAGTATCCTCACCTATTCTCCAAAAACTCATATCTAGCGTAAGGTAACAATTCTTCTCAAGTTTTTCAGTTTTCATGCATAGATTTTCAGTTACAACTTGGTATCAGTCTCATGTTCAGAATTCCATATTTTTAAACTTGGTACTAAGTACCACTTTATATTTAATCATATTATCATGCATCTTATTAGCCATGTGTTCATGCATCAGACATGCATTCTCTTAGTGAGAAATTCAGTTATTAGAAATCTCAGTCATGTGTTCATAAGTCAGTTAAGCCATGAAATCATGCATCAGATATGCATGCTCAGTATAAATCTCATAAATGTTAGTTATGTTTCAGTTGTTCATGTTTAGCATGCACTTTAGCTTATCGTTTTTCCCATCTCAATCAGTCTCATTTGAGGATGAATGTACCCTAAGGAGAGATATTGTAATACCCTAAAGTTCCCTAACTAAATTTCATCCTAAGGATGTCTAGTATTAGCTTCTAAATTGAATGATATTTATTCCATGAGGAATTTTCAAGATTTTCACTTTTTTCTTATATGGGAAATTCAATAAGCTTTCCATCGATATAAGTTTTTCCCAAATCCGATAACCGGGTAAGAAGCTACGACTATTTCAAGTTCCCATCATAAAACAACACTATATTAGTTAGTGGCATGCCACGCCATAAGATAAAATGGCATTTTTTAAATTCCAGTAGGGGTCCACGATAATGGCACATCGTGCCAAACTTTCAGGTCCCAAACAAAGTGGCAACGCGATGGCTCCACGTCATATCATTCCCCTATTTCCCAATTGTCAAATTCCAGTGACACGACGCGATAGCACCGTGTCGCACCAAGGGTCCAGGTCAGGAAATTTTTACCAATTTAAAATGCGCGTCCAGGGTTAAAAGGGTCAATTTTGCAACCCTATTTATGCTCTTTTAATATGATATTCAGTATTTAGAACCCAAATAGACTAGTCTCTCTTAATTTTCTATCAAGAACAAGCTAGGATTTCAATTGGGGAGTCAATTTCAAGAAAGTCTCTCTGTCAATCTTTGCTAAATCAAGAATTAAGGTATGTCATTTGTTGATTCACGGGTCTCTTTCACCCATGAAGCTTAAGAATCTCTTTTCAAAATCCAAGATTTGTATATTTATGAATGTTCATGATTTGATTGAATTGAAAATTGGTGTTTATGTTGTTTGATTTCATTCCATGTTATAGACTATTAATTACAAGAATTGATTCTAATTTGTGATAAATTAAGTGGTATTCATGATAAAACCTTCAATTTACAAGTTGATTGATACATCCTTGATTATTAGATGTGTTGATGATTGTATAACTAAAGCATGCTCCCCATATGTTTGATTAAATACCTATGTAAAGAAAAAGTGTCATATTAGTATGATAATATGAAATCCCCATTCATGTACAAGTTATGTATGTCAAGTGTTTGATGAAATGTCCTAGCCAATGGATTATGTATTGTTGATGTTGGTCCTGTACTCAAGAAAGTCATGCTTTGTCAGTTTCCTTCCATTGAGTACTGGGGGTACTTGTACCCGAAAAACATAGTTGTGTGCCTAGAGTCAGTGTCATGTTTTCACGATGTCCTCAGTCAATCTATGATACATGGAACTCAGTCATTCATATGACTTAGGAAAGCTCAGTAATATAGTAATCTCGGTACTATTCCATCAGTCAACGGAACTCAGTTAATTCAGTTGAGTTTAGTTCACAAATCCATGATTAGTATCTATTTAGATGGGAGTAGGAATTAGCACCAAGTAAACCCAAGGATGGGAACACACACTGTCAGATAAGGGTGTGATTCTTATAAGTCATCCTTGTGTTCCAAAACTATATATATAGCATAGGTTGAGACATCAACACTGTCAGATGAGGGTTGATGAGGTGGATAAGCATCGTCAGATAAGGGCCCCACTGTTCTCTTTTGGGGACACTGTCAGATGAGGGTCACTCACAGCTTGTCCTTACCAGTGGCGCGGTATTGACACCCTTCCAATAGAGGTTACATATTAGTACCCAACTCAGCTATAATGCATTATTTGGGGCATGTTAGTTAGATACTACTTCCACCAGTTTCAGTTACCGAATTCAGGACTGTCAAATACAATTACTCAGTCTCAGTAATAGAACTTAGATAGTTCTATAGAATTCAGGACTTTCAGATACAATCAACTCAGAACAGTATGGAACTCAGCTAGTTCCATCAGATTTTGGACTGTCAGATACAGTCACTCATGTTATCAGTTATAAAAGTCATCAGAACTCAGTTATCAGTGATGTTAGTTATCAGTTGTCATGCTCTCAGATATAGTTTTTATGTATTCATGCATACATTCTCACGTTCATATTTTCCAGCAAGTTACTTATAGTTCATGCATGTGAACCCTTTGCATTCAACCTACCTTTCATGCATGCCAGTACATTTAAAGTACTGACGCATTTACGCTATGGTATCTTATACCATAGGTTCAGAAGCACGATCCCTAGAGCATTAGTAGACTCCAGACATCAGCAGTCAGTTAGCAGTGAGTCCTCATCCTTTGAGGACATGATCATTACTTGATTTTCTCATTAATAAATTTATTAGTTGGAGTTAGTTAGGGACATGTCCCATCAACTCCTTATTCAGACAGTTTAGTCAGTTAGGGGCTTTCCAGACTATCATGTTCAGACAGTTTATTTTAGTTGTTTTGGGAATTTCACACCCTATCCATATATTATAATTTATCAGATCTTATGTTACAATTTTGAACCTTATGGCCTTTTAGTTCATGTTTTCGTATAGTACAATATATTATGTAGTATATAGGTACATATATCAGTCATGGGTTAGCTTATGGTTTTTCGGGATTATGAGCACCGTGTAGCGGTCTGGGTACCAAATTCGAGGCATTACACAATATCAACTCTCTCTTGTCTATGATCAACCTCACACATAATGTGTCTATTGTGTATGACCCTCAATCTGTGGTTACACTCAGCTGTGAATGTAGGAGTAATATAATCTATATAAAATAAGCCAACAGATAGTCTGTACTGAAAGATCAACCCTGACCCCTCACACAAGGGTCTGATCAAGTTGTGGCTTCTCCATGTGTCTCATCAACCCTAGAGATCTATGCATCGAGAGACTAATATGGCATGATATGATATATAAACTCTTACACCATAGTGGTTCTATAAGATCGAGTATCTAGTCATCCACTTTAATTGATAACGATCAAAAGAAGCCTACAACTATGGTACTCAACTCATCCTAGATAGATCAATGTTATACTCCTAAAAAATAAGTCTCTTGGGACTACCAACCCCCAAAATATGACTATCTATATCAAGTATCTTCCGCATCCCCTTCATACACCACCTCAGATTTTCCTCCTCAAGAGGTGCCTCCAAGGCATGTGTGGGTGCGGTACTCTACCCTTGTTGTACTGGTGTGTGCTCATTTGGAATGGGAATATCATGGGAAGCCTTCTCTATACCCTCCTCAAACTGGGGTACACCTGATTGTTGTGCATTAATAGCATTACCCTCCCCAGACTGGGGTACCACTGATGACTCTTCTTGATTTATAGCCTCATATAAATCTTAGGACCCCTCCTCAAATTAGGGGTCCTAAGCTACTCTCTATGGATATGGCTCAGAATCTGACTTTTTCTCTTCATCATGATCACTCGGTGGAGGAGAATATAGAGAAAATCTCTATGCTCAGAATCTGCCTTATCCTCATCAGCATATTCACTCAGTAGAGGAGAATATAGAGGTAATCTCCATGCTAACTTCATCCTCGACCGGGCTACACGTGCTTGTGCAATCTGAGCAGTATCAGTCTAAGACCTAGGATGAGTAAAGGCTGGTCATTTTCCCCACTATGACTGCTTAGGTAGCATCTATCCTATAGCACCCAATAAAATAATATCGGCTATCTAACGTATCCATTTTCTTATAACTCTGGATGTCACCCTATTTGTAGCATCTCTAAGTCATGCAATCGGGTACTTCTCCACTGAACCACCAAGCTTGGGGGACTCATCCCATCTACTTGATGTCTTCTCCATCTTTTTCTTAGAAATATTTGTTTCCATGTGTACCTAAAAAAACTAGTCGTTAGTTTCCAACAAAAATAAAGGATTGCAAAATTTGAAGAAAAACTCAAAATTCAAAAAGTTCAAATTTTTCCTTAATTTTCACACCCCTATAACTTATTTGAAATCCCAACAAGTTCAATGTCCACACATATATAAAGAATTATGATTTCAATGCAAATTAACATGCCTAACCTTTGTTATTACTCTATTTGTTCAAGTTCAACTTCCGTTTGGGGCCTAACCTTAGAATTTAATTCAAAACAAGGCCCCTCATTGAGATTTTAGGATACTTCAAGGCTCTTGCATATAATCATTATACATTCTATATTTTGAATGGGAATACACATATAAAATGTTTTATTTGATAAATAAGTAATACATAACCATTAGGAGCTGAGAAAGTTACCTCTTTTATGATAATTTGGAAGTGAACAATGAAGCAATCCATCAAAACCCAAGTTTGAAATTGTTTTTAGTGTGTTGGGACAAGTTTGTACCTCAAACAAGTTTCAATTTAGCCTTTCTTTAAGTGCGTGATTAGCTAATGATTTAAGAGGAATGTTTTGATTTAACGAGAAAAACAGAATTTTGAGGATTTGAATAAGTTAAAATGATACACAAGATGATTAAATATGGAGGAGGCTGATTTAAGTCTTAATTATACATTGGTGGGCCTAAAATTTTAATTAAAATTTGGGCCCACAAGTAAACTACCTGTGGCACCTACATGTGCTTGCCGCATGCGGCCTGCCATATGGCACATGTGCAGGACACATGGGGCTAAAATTTTTGGCCCACTTTCCTGAATTCTGGACTTGGAATATTTATGTTTTAGTAGCTACTTATGATCACGTGACTTAATTTTATGGTTCTAAAAGTATGATTATGTGTGAAAGTCCACAACTTTCCATTCTCATCCTCAAAGTTTCATCTTTTCAATTTAGTTTTTACTTTACCTGTCCCATGTGGGACTCGTGACCCTAATGGGTGGTCACATAATCTCCTTACCTGGAAATTTTTGAATGTAGCAATCTTACCATATTCTGGGTAAGTTCATAAGCTATAAACCTATAAAAGCAAAACAAACGAAAGTAAACAACAAATTAGTGGGTTGTCTCCCACTCCATGCTTGATTTAACGTTGTGGTATGATGTTGTATTGGGTTATTCAGATTTCACCAATAAGCCCATGGATTTTCTCTCATGCAGTGCTTGATTTAATGTCATGACCCAACATGGGTACCTTGATTACTCAAAATTCATTAAGATACCCATAAGAGTACCCTCCAAGGTCATCAATACAATCTAGTACCGATACCACCCTCATGTCAGTAAGATGCTTCATTGATTTTATGATGTTGAATGTGTCCTTCTCACCATTGACTTTGAACTTTAGCTCTTCCTTCTCTATGTCAACCATAGCTCCGTCTGTGGCCATAAATAACCTCCCCAATATGATGACCATCTCGGTGTCAACCTCACAGTCCAAAATGACAAAGTCAGCCAGAAATATGAATTTATCAACTCTCACAATCACTTTAAATGAAATTCCTACATGTTTCTTCACAATATGGTCGTCAATCAATAGTCACATTGCAGTTGGTTCATAAGGGTCTAAGCCCAATTGCTTGAACACAGACAGCGGCATCAAATTTATGTTGGATCTTAAATCACATAAAGCTATAGCAAATTGAGATGACCCAACAGTACATGGTATAGTGAATGCTCAGGGATCACTCTTTTTTGAGCCATAGACCTAGTAGTGACAGCATTACAGTGGGCAAATTATCAACATCCTCAATTGTAGCTCCTTTTTTCTTTATGACCAATTACTTCATAAGCGTTGCATATCTAGGCATCTGCTCCAATGCCTAGAGAAGAGAAATATTCAAGCTCAACTCTTTCTGCGACTCAAAAAATCTCTTAAAATTTCCTTTCTCTCTTTTCTGCTTTAGTCGCTGAGGGAAAGGTGGGGATGGTCTTAAAATCTGTCTTATTTCCTGCTCAACAACCAAGCCCTTACCAACTGTATCATCACCACCTATTGCCTTTTTTGGCTCTATAATAGGTTCCTTTCATTTATTGGTGGTTCTGCAATAGGTAATGGGGGATCCATAGTAGTCATACCACTCCTTGTATTAATGGCAAGAACATGAGCGTCGTTTTTTAGATTTTATACAGTGTTGCTCGAAAGGCTACCTAGTTATTCTGGTTTAGAGTTATTGACATCTATCTAAATTGTTTCTCCAACTGCTTGATAGCAGTGGCATGAGATTCAAACTTCTGGTTCATCCTTGAAATGTTAGCCTTAATCTCCTTAAGGTTGATCTCTTGATATTTTTGACTCTTTACCATCTTAGTCAGCATCTCTTCCATTATTTAATATGTATTTGTTCTGTTAGGTGGAATGTATTGATCTCCCTTCTCTCTGTAGTCATCATTCCTTCTCCAATTACTATCTCACTTCATAGTATGGTCTCTGTATCTGTCATAATAGTTCCAACCTTAGTTCCCTTGCCCTTGGGCTCGGAAACCCACCAACTGATGATCCAGATAGTTTGGTTCCTTCTCTAATTATGACTTGGTACTCTTTGGAAGTTGAACCCTGTGCTCCTACTATGTTCACTTTCTCAGAACTTTATGCTACAAACTATTTTTCTAGTGACCCAAGATTAGTACTTAACAGCTCCATCTTTTATGCTAATGAATCATCAACTACTTCCTGGTTGCAGAAGGCAATAATAATGCATATATGCCAGATCCCTTCTCAACCTCTCGAGTTTACCACCCTTGGTTAGTGAGTGAGATTTGATCTAATATCTCTGAAGCAGCCTCCAAGTGTAGTCTCATAAAAGGTCCTCTAGAGATGGAGTCTGCCATAGCTCTAGAACTAATGGTCAAGGCTCTGTAAAATATCTCCAATAAGTTTTTCCCTGATATTCGATGGTTGAGAACCATACTCAGCTGCTTTTTGGACCTGAACCATGCCTCGTACATAGATTTTGACTACAGGCATAAATCTTGTCCTTATGCTGCAACATCTTTGATGGAGAAAAGAATCGATTTAAGAATTACCTGGGAAACACATTCCATATTGTGATAGATCCTCTTGGTAGTTCCCCTAGCCATAAAGATGCTTCTCCTATAAGTGAGAAGAGGAACAACCTCAGTCTAACTGCTTTCTGATTTACTCTTGGATTTGCATATGAACTACAGATCCTGATGAAATTTACAAGGGGCATATTTCCATCATTTGTAGGCAAACCCGCAAATACACCCTTCAAATTTAGGAGTTGGCTTATTTCACTCATTATGACAAACTTAATGTATGGGGTAAAATAGGAGGGATAATGGCTCCAGTCTCTGCCGTTTCAACTTACCCCAGATATTTTTCATCATCTTTGTATGGCTACACATACTGATATGATGGGATCACTTGAGGACTGTCGCTTCTGACTCTGTTCTAATTTCTACTGAGTGCTGCTCAGCAGTTTGCTGCCTATCTCTCCTTAGCTAACTCTACCTCTTAAGCTATCTGCAGAGCTTTATTTGTTTCCCTCCTCGCATTAGTATCTTGTGCTAAAATCACCATGTCTACTAATTAACAATGTACTATACTCCTTTGGGGGGAGGGAGAGGCACATCATCACAAACCTCTTTATAAATATTATCTCTTTTTGGTTCTGTCATCCTACTAGGTGTTTATAGGATCCTCTATGGATTCGAATTCAATGGGAGTAAGGGATTACCTCTACTCCATATGCTAGGCATGCACCAGCGTATACCTAATTAAGAATAATACCTCTACTCCATATGCTAGGCATGCACTAGCTTATACCTAATTAAGAACAAAAACAAGAAGTAAAACCCAAAAAACTGCAACAACTTCAATTCACAAATCAACACCGTATGCCTCAACAACGGCACCAAAATTTAATAATGCCCAAGATACACCTTCACTCTAAATATAATACGGTTGCTGTCAACTATAGTACCCAATAAAGGTTGGGGTTGAATCCTAATGGAATGCATGGAATTGTGGCTCTTAATTATTATAATCAACGGGCAAAACTGGAAAAGTAAATGGGAGGTTTTGAGTAGCAATATCAAACAAGTGGAGAATATCAACTTCGGTTGTAATCAATTATAAGTGAACAATAGGATTGTGCTCCCTCTAGATTCTCAACTCTGTGGGCTTATCATGCTTTTATTGAACTAACCTGATACCTTGCATGCAGAATCGATAAGTTATGTACCATCAACAGTCTTTTAGATGAGCTGATAGATTTTACCCTTTACCTTTTGAGTCTCAAGATGTTGTCTTACTAACCTTTATCTTGATTCCAATTAACTTTTACCTTTTGAGCTTTGATTTATTAGATGAAAGCTAACCATCTTACTTAGATATTACCTAGTAGCGTGGATCACCAATTGAACTTTAAATTACTGTTGTCATTATATTTTCCTAGTCACTAATCCTCTTGTGGAGTAAGTAGCAATAATCTAGGTGGAATCCTAACGTTTGCAACTGCTAATAAAACTATTAAAGTAAAGATAATACAACTCATGCATGGCCATCAATTCCGCACAACAATAGCACTTCCCCTACTTCGTTAATCTGCTAGGATTGCCACAACTATAGCTAAGGGTTTTTAGCTATTTGTGCTTGTTAAGTAATCAACAACATTAATGATTGAAAGCATAAGATGAAATTACAATAATCATAAGTAAAAATCCAAAACTTTAACTGAATTAATCAACTAAAATCAATATAAGAGAATTTCAAGACCAAAATCAAATATCAGAATCAAAATATATTTTGTAAGTATCAAGAGTATATAACTCCTGTCAAAAAACATATAAGGGGTATTTGTAGTACATGAGGAAACCATAAAATCAAAGCTTGGATAAAAAAGGACAAAAAAAGGTCTGTGGCCATATGTGGTGTCCACATATGGCCTGGCCTTGGGCACATGTGCCATATGTGGACTGAGGCTAGGCGCATGTAGACACCTACATGTGTAGGAAAAAATTCCTATAGCTTTTTCTCTTGGAATTTTGGAATCTTGGCACTTACCTTACTTTAAGACCCCGCAAAGTTCCCTCGTAGTCTGAGCCTAAGGGCATGTCAAGTGAAGTGTAATTTCAACCCTAAAAGATTAAAAAGTGACTCTCCAAGTGATTGGTGTTTCAACTATATAGAATTTTCTTAAAATTTGACTTTTTCGAACATAGAGAATTGAATTAGCTTTCTAACGATACCATTTTCATCCAAATCCGGCATCGGGGTAAGAAGTTATGGCCATTTTACTGAGAGTTGATCGAACCGCCTAGGTACAATGGACGGTCTAATATACTATCGATTCTGCAATGGACCATCGAGACCAAGGTAAAAACTGCCTTTCCTGGCCCAAGTGCGACGGCCAGGACGACGAACCATCAAGGCTGTGATGGACCATCGCTGAGACCGTCGCCACTAAGGCAGTGTGGTCTTATCCTGGACATCGTGTGATAGATGATTTGATGGACCATCAAACTTATGACAAAACATTGATCCGACGGTCGCACCGAGGCAGTATGTCCCTTTTTTTGGTCATTGTGCAACGGACGATCCGATGGATCGTTGGACTTACGAAAGATCGTTGGACTTGCAAAGAACCATCGCTCTGACCATCATAGACCCTATTCAGTATTTTTAGGTCATTTTTGAAAGGGCATTTTGGTTCTTTTTACTCTTTTATACCCTGATATATTCCAAACGAAGCAAATGGCTTCATTCATCATCCAAAACACAAAAGAGCTAGGGTTTCTCCATCAAGAGAAAATATAAAACCCTTCTCCAAGAAATCCAAGAACTCACCATAGATTCTATAAATTAAGTTGAGATTTGAGTTCCTCAAGTTCAAAGGTTGCAAGAACTCTCTCTCAAGAGTAAGAAGAAGAGTTTAGAGCAAGCTCGTTCATCTAATTTCATAATCTAAGGTATGTGGGGTTTTGAAAAAGGTTAATCCTTTCACCCTTGTGCCCAAAGGCATATTTAAACTACAATTTCTCTACAATTTATGAAATTTTACATGAAATTGAATTGGGGTTTTTTTACCCATTGTTATTGGTTGCAAGCTTTTGATATTTCCCATGAATTTAGAGTCTAATGGCATGATTTTTTTACATGTTTTCTTGAGAAATTGTAGTTGGGTCTATGCCCCAAGATTTTAATCCTTGAGAAGTTAATAGTTGAAATATTTGAGATATTGAAGTATATAAGTATGTTGAGATTTTAAGACAAATTGCTGAAATTTCCAGATTTCTACATGGGTTATGAATCTATATGTTATCTATTATGTTTTTGATGAGTTTTAACTTGAGATTGAATTATGGGTTATTAAACCCTACTTAAGCTTGCAATTTTATGAACTATTGTGCTATAAGTGCCCATGATTTGAGTATTCTGAGATTATGGATAAATGTTTTGACCTAATGGTCATTGATCTTTGAAATCCACTTTCCTATATGAGAGTACAGATTTAATTATTGGGTTCATGGTTAATCATATGAGATTATTTCTAAAAGTGGATTTTTATGAGATGAGCGCGGATAATCTAAAGGGAGTAGTATTTAGCATTGAGTGGGTAAGTTACTACGGTTTCTTACCCCAAAACTATATGCCACTGTAGGTTTACCCTGAGGCCGAGTTATGATTATTATTGGGCCGAAGGCCGAGTTGATATTGGGACTGAGGCCGAGTTTGTTAAGTTATCACTGGACCTAGGTTATACTCCCTAGCAAGAGTATGACGCCTCTTCCCAATGTGAGGTCTCTTCCTTAGGAGGAAAAAACATTAGACTCCATGTAGCTCGCATGGTTTATGTCGGTTAAGAGAACCTCCCTTGACATTTAAACTTTGAGATCAGTTACTTCCTTGAAAACTAAAGTATTTACCCTTCCAATGAGATATTTTCCTAAAGTGAATGAAATGCCTTCAAGTATGTTTCAAAGTTATATGATTCCATATTCCAAGTATTTGAGTTCAAAAGAGTTATGAGTTCTTGAGCATTAAAGAAGTTTAACTCTCCATGAGGCATATGAATGAGTTAAAAGTATTATTTAAAGTCTCCCTTAGCCTATGGGTAATAAGAATAAGAGAAGACTACCGATTTCAAAGTTAAACTATGATGACTCACGAGATTTGTGTTACATGTTCCATTCTACATGATTTATGAGCTATACATTTTATACTTATTCAAGCCATGCGAGTCATTACTTATTGCATGCATGATTTGATTAAAGAGTATTGATGTTGTTTTATATAAATGAATGCACCCCCACATACTCAGTACATTCCCAAGTGCTGATCCACATATACTTCTATGTGCTATATTGTCTTATAATGTAGGTTCAGGTACTCAGTCCTAGCCTCGTCAGTGACTTCTGAGTACCTCTATATATATCCCTATAGTGGTGAGTCCTCATGGTTTGAGGACCTATCATCAGACATTTAAGCGTTTGAGAGACTATGTTATTACTTTTGGTTCATTTTAAGTCTGTTAGGGTCCTATCCCAATGGCTCTCTAGTTCATGGATTAGTAGAGGCTTTGTCATACTAGTTATCAGATTGTGGTTGTGTTAAGGTTTCCAGTATTGTGGTCGTTTGGATTGAGAATTTTCTCTGTATATCCTTTCATACGATATGACTATGCTAATGTTTGAATTATTTTATCTTGAAATGAGTGTTATTAGTAGAAATTGGCTCAAAGGTTTAGCTTGGGGCTACTTGTAGCCTTAAACACCATGTGACATCCCAGGAGGTGATTTTGGGTCGTTACAAACTTGGTATCAGAGCCTAAGGTTTTTAAGGAATCCTAGGGAGTCTGACAAGCTGCGTTGAGTAGAGTCTTGATCATCGATGTGTAGCGCGCCACATCTATGAGCAAGAGGCTATAAGATATTTTAGGAAAAAATTGTTTCTTTTTTCAAATTCTATCGTGCCTACAGTTGTCCTTCTCATCTAATAATCTGTCCTCTTCTATTTCAAAAAATGCCTCTCCAAAGAGCAAATGTCCACAGGGACAATGATAAGCAATCCCCACCTGTTGATCCTTTGAATGAGACTGTGTCTCATGCCAAGTTTTGGGTGGCCTTTCAGGCGTTAGCCCAAGTAGTCACCACTAATGTTCGGGCCAATAATTAGGCCGCAGCTGCTAATCAGCAGGGTGGTGATGTAGCCATGGCTAGGATCTGTGATTTTATGTGGATGAATCTTCCAGAGTTTTATAGGTCTAAGGCAAATGAGGACCCACAGTTTTACCTTGAGGAGGTGAGAAAGATCACGCAGGTGATACATGTTTTTGAGGAAAAAAATGTTGAGTTGGTGTTTTACAGGTTGAAGGACATAGCTTATGACTGGGTTGTATCCTAGAGGAAAGGTAAAGGTAAAGATGTTGCTCCTATGACTTGGCAGGCGTTCCAAGATACATTCTTGGAAAAGTTCTTTCCGCTTGAGATGAGAGAAGCAAAGATTGAGGAGTATATAAAATTAAGGCAGGGCTCAGTAACTATTAAGGAGTACTACTTAAAATTTAATCAGTTGCCCAAGTATGCTCTTAATTTAATTTCTGACACTCGACCTAGTATGAGCAAGCTTGTGACAGGTGTTTCTGGGTTGGTACTGAAGAAGTGTAGGACTGCGATACTACATAGGGATATAGAACTATCTAGGTTGATGATGCATGCATAGTAGATAGAGGCAGATAAGATTAGATAGAGAGATAGAGTGAAGGGTAACAAGAGGGCTAGATCTGAGCAGCATGAGTTTAGCTAGCCTAGGTTCCATGGAGGGAACCGCCCTTAGTTTCAGAGGCATCCGTCTATGCCAGTGACTTCATCAGCTAGTGCTCCCGCGCTTAGAAGCAAGAAAAGCAAGGGGCCAGATCAAAAATTTTATGTCTAGGTCGCAGAACAGTGTTGGTAACAGGCCCCGTTATCCTCTTTATAATAAGTGTGGTAGGGATCATCCCGATGAGTGTTTCATATATTTGAGGGGTTGTTTTGGTTATGGCAAGCAAGGCCACAGACTTAGAGATTGTCCTCGTTCTAGACAGGGGAATAGAGATGCCCGACCTCAAGCACAGGCCACTAGTGCACTAACTCCTGTACCTCATCCCACCCCAGCTTAGCACGCTTCATTCAGCATTACTGGCGGCCAGCACTAGAACAGATTCTATGCCTTACCATCTCGTCAGGAGAAGGAGGCTCTCCCGATGTTGTTATTGGTATACTCCGTGTCTTTTGCCTTGATGTCTATGTGTTGTTGAACCCTGGGTCAAGTCTCTCTTATGTGACCCTATTTGTAGCTATGAATTTCAAAATGAGTCCCAAAAAGGTTCCTGAGCCTTTCCTAGTTTCTACACCTATCGGGGAGTCAGTTGTTGCTAAATAAGTGTATAGAGATTGTCCTATTACTGTTCTTCATAGAGTCATACTTGCTGATTTGATAAAGTTAGACATGGTGGATTTTGACCTTATTTTGGGTATGTATTGGCTTCATTCTTGTTATATATCTATAGACTGTCGTACCCTTGTGGTCAGGTTTTAGTTTCCTGATGAACCAACTTTTGAGTGGTCCGAGAGTTTGGTATCTCCTAAGAGTCATTCTATCTCCTATATCAAAGCCAAAAATCTAATATCCAAGGGTTGCATCTATCACCTAGTTAGAGTCAAAGATACTAAGTTTGAGGCTCTGACTATTCAGTCAGTAAAAATTGTTAATGAGTTTCCAGATGTTTTTTCAAAAGTTCTCCCAGGGGTACCTCCCGATAGAGAGATTGAATTAGGGATTGACCTTCTTCCTGACACTCATACTGTTTCTAGTACGCTATATCGTATGGCAACTACAGAGCTTAAGGAGTTGAAAAAGCAACTCAAAGATCTCTTAGACAAAGGTTTCATTAGTCCTAGTATTTCTCCTTGGGGCACACCTATCTTATTCGTACAAAAGAAAGACGGTTCTTTGGAAATATGCATTGAATACCATCAGCTTAACAAGGTCACCGTCAAGAACAAGTATCCTCTTCTGAGAATTGATGACTTGTTTGATCAGTTGCAAGGTGCAAGTTATTTCTCCAAGATAGACCTTAGATTCGGCTATCATCCACTTAAAGTGAGGGAATGTAATATTTCAAAGACAGCCTTTCGAACCCGCTATGGTCACTTTGAGTTTCTAGTCATGTCTTTCGGGCTAACCAATGCCCCAACAACTTTTATGGACCTCATGAATCAAGTTTTCAAGCAATATCTTGATATGTTTGTTATAATGTTCATAGATGACATCCTTGTCTACTCCCGCAGTGAGCATGATCTGCAGATCATCTTAGAATTGTCTTGTAAACCCTCAGAGATTGCCCGCTGTTCACCAAATTTAGTAAATGCAAATTTTAGCTAAGGTCTGTAGCCTTTCTGGGTTATATTATTTCAACTGAGGGTATTAGAGTTGATCCCCAAAAGACAGAAGCTATAAGAAATTGGCCTAGACCTATCTCTTCGTCTGACATTAGAAGTTTCTTGGGTCTAGCGAGCTACTACCATCATTTTGTTAAGGGTTTCTCTTCTATTGCATCTCCCATGACTCGGTTAACCCAAAAGAAAGTTAAGTTTCAGTGATCAGATTTCTGTGAGAAGAGTTTTCAGGAGTTGAAGACTCGACTTACTTCTGCCCATATGTTGACTTTTCCTGATGGTATAGATGGTTTTGTAGTGTATTGTGATGCCTCTAGAGTTGGTTTGGGTTGTGTGTTAATGCAAAAAGGTAAGGTCATAGCTTATGCCTCTAGGCAGTTGAAACCGCATAAGAAGAATTACCCAACCCATGATCTTGAGTTAGCTCTTGTGGTCTTTGCTTTGAAAATCTAGAGACATTATCTAAGTATGTGTTTACTCAAAGGGAGTTGAATCTTAGGCAGAGGAGGTGGTTGGAGTTGTTGAAAGACTATGATATGAGTGTGTTGTATCACCCGGGCAAGGCCAATGTAGTGGCGGATGCCCTTAGCAGATTGTCTATGGGTAGTGTTGCTCATGTAGAGGAAAGTAAGAAAGAGTTAGCTCAGCTAAAGGAAGTACTTTGGTGCAAAGTAGCTCCGAATCCTCTTTAGTTTTGGAAGTGAAGGAGAAGCAAGATAGGGATCCTAGTTTGGTCAGACTGAAAGAGGAAGTTAAGGTCCAAAAGGTAGAGGTTTTCTCCCAAGGGGGAGATGGTGTGTTGAGAGTGCAGGGTAGACTGTGTCTTCCATGTGTTGATGATCTGAGATAGAGGATTATGGCTTAAGCGCATGGCGCAGGTATTCTATTCATCCCGGCACTACTAAGATGTACCGCAATTTGCGAGAAATATATTGGTGGAATGGTATAAATAAGGATATAGCTAAGTTTGAGCAAAGTGTGCAATATGCCAATAGGTTAAGGTAGAGCACCAAAGACCTGGTGGTGTGATGCAAGAGTTTGGTATACCTACTTGGAAGTGGGAGGTAGTGAATATGGACTTTGTTATCGGGTTACCTCTTTTGCGTCGTCATCATGATTCTATTTGGGTTGTTGTAGAAAGGCTGACTAAGTCCACACACCTTTTCCCTATGCACACATCTTATTAAGGATTATGTTAGATTGTATATTCGGGAGTTAGTCAGGCTGCATGGAGTTACCTTATCCGTCATTTCGGATAGTGGCACTCAATTTACTTCTCAGTTTTGGAGGGCATTTCAGCAGGGTCTTGGTACCCAAGTTCTTTTGAGTTCTGCTTTTCATCTGTAGACAAATGGTTAGGCTGAGAGGACCATTCAGACCCTGGAAGACATGTTGAGGGCGTATGATTTTGATTTCAAAGGAAGTTGGGATGAGCATTTGCAATTGATAGAGTTTGCCTATAACAATAGTGACCATGCTAGCATTAGGATGGTACCATTTGAGGCCTTGTATGGTAGGAGATGTAAATCACCCATAGGTTGGTTGAAGTAGGTGAAGCTGTCGTGACTGAGCCTGATGTAGCGTTTGAAGCTATGGAGAAAGTTAAGTTAATTAGAGAGAGGTTGAAGACTGCCCAGAGTTGTCAAAAGTCTTATATTGATGTGAGGAGAAGAGATCTTGAGTTTGAAGTGGGTGATTTGGTATACTTGAAGATTTCACCCATGAAAGGGGTGAAAAGGTTTGGTAAAAAGGGGAAGCTTAGTCCCCGTTATGTTGGCCCCTAAAGAGTCTTGAGCTATGTTGGTAAAGTAGCCTATGAAGTTGATTTGCCCGCAGAGTTGTCAGCCATTCATCCTATCTTTCATGTCTCCACGCTCAAGAGGCACATTGGTGATTTTGTTGTGGTAGATCCTTCAGAGAGTGCTGATATTCAGAACAGTCTTTCATTCAATGAGATTCCTATTAAAATTCTAGACTTTAAGATCCATAGACTGAGGAACAAAGAGGTTCCCCTGGTCAAAGTTTTATGGCGGAACAAGTCAGTTGAGGGCGCTACTTGGGAGGCAGAAGCAGCTATGCAGTCAAGTACCCGCACCTCTTTTTCGTGAGTTCAGATCAGTCTGAAGGTATTATTCTTCCTTAATTCAGCCCTTCTAATCTAAAGTTCAGCTATATATCTATTCTTGCACGAGTTCTTGCAACTTTTGAGGTATTCAAGAGTTTAGAGAGATTTTGAGCCGTTTAGCAAATTGCTTCAGCTATGTGTACTCTGTTTTTCCTGTGTTCCTAGTCTAACTAGTGGCATTCGAGGATGAATGTTTCCAAGGGGGAGATATTGTAAGACCTTGCAAAGTTCCCTCGTAGTCAGAGCCTTAGAGCGTGTCAAGCGAAGTGTAATTCTAGCCCTAAAAGATTGAGAAGTAACTTCCCAAGTGATTGGTTTTTCAACCATATAGAATTTTCTTAAAATTTGACTTTTTGTCAGGTAGAGAATTCAATTAGCTTTCCAACAATACCAATTTCGTCCAAATCTGGCATCGGGGTGAGAAGTTATGGCCGTTTTACTGAGAGTTGTCAGAACCATCCAAGTGCGATGGACGACGGTCCATCGCGACCAAGGCAAAAACTTTCTTTCCTGGCTCAAGTGCAATGACCAGGATTATGGCCGTCAAGGTTGAGACGGACCGTCGCTGAGACCGTCGCCACTAAGGCAGTGTGGTCTCATCCTGTCCATCGTGCAATGGACGATCCGACGGACCATCAAACCTACGATGGACCATCGATCTGACCATCATATCGAGGTATTATGTCCCTTTTTTAGTCATCGTGCGATGGATGACCCGATGAACCATCGCTCCGACCATCGCAAACCCCGTTTAGTATTTTTAGCTCATTTTTAAAAGGGCTTTTCTATCCTTTCCACTCTTTTATACCCTGATATATTCCAAACGAAGCAAATGGATTCATTTATCATCCAAATCACAAGAGAGCTAGGGTTTCTCCCTCAAGAGAAAATCTAAAACCCTTCTCCAAGAAATCCAAGACTCACCATGGATTCTACAAATTGAGTTGAGATTTGAGTTCGCCAAGTTCAAAGGTTACAAGAACTCTCTCTCAAGAGTAAGAAGAAGAGTTTAGAGCAAGCTCATTCATCCAATTTCACAATCTAAGGTATGTGGAGTTTTTAACAAGGGTAATCCTTTCACCCTTATGCCCAAAGGCTTATTTAAACTACAATTTCTCTGCAATTTATGAGATTTTACATGAAATTGAATTGGGGTTTTTCACCCATTGTTATTAGTTGCAAGCTTTTGATGTTTCCCATTAATTGAGAGTCTAATGGCATGATTTCTTTTACATGTTTTTTTTTTAGAAATTGCAGTTAGGTCTATACCCCATGATTTTAATCCTTGAGAAGTTAATAGTTGAAATGTTTGAGATATTGAAGTATATAAGTATGTTGAGATTTTGAGATAAATTGCTGAAATTTCTAGATTTTTGCATGAGTTATGAATCTATATGCTATCTATTATGCTTTTGATGATTTTTAACTTGACATTGAATTATGAGTTATTAAACCTTACTTGAGACTTGCAATTTTATGAACTATTGTGCTATAAGCACCCATGAATTGAGTATTCTGAGATTGTTGTGAAATATTTTGACCTAATGGTCATTGAGATTTGAAATCCACTTTCCTACATGAGAGTACAAATTTGATTATTGGGTCCGTGGTGATCCATGAGATTATTTCTAAAAGTGGATTTTTATGAGATGAGCGCAGATAATGTAAAGGGAGTAGTATTTAGCACCGAGCGGGTAAGTTACTATGGTTTCTTACCCCAAACTATGTGTCACCGTAGGTTGGGCTAAGGCCGATTTTATAATCATTATTGGACCTAAGAACGAGTTGATATTGGGCCCAAGCCTGAGTTTGTTTAGTGATCACTGGACCTACATTATAATCCCTGGCAAGAGTATGACGCCTCTCCCCAATGTGAGGTCTCTTCCATAGGAGGACAAAACATTGGACTCCATGTAGCTCGCATGATTTATGTCGGTTAAGAGAACCTCCCTTGACATTTAAACTTTGAGATCATTTACTTCATTGAAAACTAAAGTATTTACCCTTCCAATGAGATATTTTCCTAAAGTGAATGAAATGCCTTCATGTATGTTTCAAAGTTATATGATTCTGTATTCAAAGTATTTGAGTTCAAAAGAGTTTTGAGTTCTTGAGCATTAAAGAAGTTTTAATCTCCATGAGGCATATGAATAAGTTGAAAGTATTGTTTAAAGTCTCTTTTAGCCTATGGATAATAAGAATAAGAGAAGACTACCGATTTCAAAGTTAAACTATGATGACTCACGAGATTTGTGTTACATGCTCCATTCTACATGATTCATGAGCTTTGCATTTTATACTTATTCAAGTCATGTGAGTCAATACTTATTGCATGCTTGATTTGATTAAAGAGTATTGATGTAGTTTTATATAAATGCATGTACCCCCACATATTCAGTACATTCCCAAGTATTGATCCGCATATACGTCTATGTGCTACATTGTTTTATAATGTAGGTTCAGGTGCTCAGTCCCAACCTCGTCAGTGACTTTCGAGTACCTCTGTCTACATCCCTATAGTGGTGAGTCCTCATGGTTCGAGGACCTATCGTCAGACATTTCAATATTTGAGAGACTATGTCATTACCTTCAGTTCATTTTGAGTCAGTTGGGGACCTGTCCCAATGGCTCTCTAGTTCATGGATTAGTAGAGGCTTTGTTAGTCTAGTTATCAGATTGTGGTTGTGTTGAGGTTTCCAGTATTATGTTCGTTTGGACCGAGTATTTTCTCCGTATTTCCTTTCATACGATATGACTATGCTAGTGTTTAAATTATCTCATCTTGAAATGAGTGTTATTAGTAGAAATAGTATGAAAGGGTTAGCTTGGGGCTACTTGTAGCCTTAAGCACCATGTGACGTCCCGGGAGGTGATTTCAGGTTGTTACACTTACTCACATGTGGCCACATTTTTTTTCATCCAAATAAATCTAGATTCTCAAATTCTTTTTTAAGTATTGATAGCCAAAATGTGCATTCAAATCCCAAGAGAATGTTAGAACATCAGTGCCTCTTTTATAGTCTAATGCAAGTGCATTGCTACACACGAACCGCAATAGTTGCACCTAATGAAACAACAATGTAAAACATTGGAAGTGAGTTCAACCCACTATGAATCCTTCTAAATCCAAGTATTATTATATTTACATTAGCATGCGTAAAGTGAATAAACATTTGCAGTAGCAACTTGAGGTCACTTTCTAACTTAACTATCTGTGTTTTTCAAAACTTCACGTATCAAGTTATCATGAGATAATATTAAATCAAAAAAGCTTGCAAAAATTGCATTGATAAAGTCACTTATAGCAGCATCTTCGTTAAATCTGAAGTATATAATAATCCTCTTTAGTTTAGTCAATCAAAGACATTTGGAGTTGCACCAGAGTTCACACTAATAATCAAGAAGCCCTCTTAGGAGGTTCCATATTTTTAATAAGAGAAACTATTGTACTAATTGCAAATAATTATACCACAAATCCAAGTAAGATAGTTGCAACCTTTGGAGTCTCCAAACTTGTAAAATTTGGAAAACCTCCAATTGAAGATTGCTCATAACATGACATGCCACTGACAACAGGATTTCCAGCGATGACCCAAAGACATAAAACTTCAGAAAATTGGATTGGCTTTTCTTTCGACCTAGCTCTCCTACCACAATGGACACGAAGCCAATTGCAAGGGTAGAAACCAAACTCTATTTGTATGTGGTCCACACATTCACATAGGTAAGTGCCAAAAGTTATTTTTCAGCTCTTTTACTCTAGGGATCATCACTTCCAATACTTACCTTAGTCTTATACAGACCACATATGCTACATGTGTTCCATATGTAGACATAGTTAAGTTCTAGGCCTACTAATACTTGCAATCAAGCTTCAAATCTTTAACTTTCACTACATGCTTTGGTCACAAACATATGGAAAGTTTCATGAATACCCAAAATTGATCCAATAAGTAGCCAACAACAACAACAAACCCAGTGTATTCCCACCTAGTGGGGTCTGGGGGGGTAAGATGTATGCAGTCCATACCTCTACCTCTGATGAAGTAGAAAGGTTGTTTCCGATAGACCCCCGGCTCAAGGCACGAGATACCACACAAACACATAGTAAAGCACAGAAGCAGATTACATAACATAAATACGGCACCCATAAGTAATATAAAACAGAGGAAAGCAGAGGAAAGCACACAGATTCATAATAAAACATGGAACACGGAACACGGAATCATAACAGGAATAAAACCCCCACCAAGTAATTCCCTACACTAGCGACCCAAACTGGCCCTAATCCTCTGCCGAAATTCGCGCCCTCCAGACCTTCCTATCTAGGGTCATGTCCTCGGTGAGCTGTAACTGTTCCATGTCCCGCCTAATCACCTCACCCCAGTACTTCTTCGGCCTACCCCTACCCCGCCTAAAACCATCCAACGCTAGCCTCTCATACCTACGGACCGGGGCATCCATGCCCCTCCTCTTCACGTGTCTGAACCATCTCAATCGTGCTTCCCGCATCTTGCACTCCACTGAAGTCACACCAACCTTCTCCCGGATAGTCTCATTCCGAACTCTATCCCCTCTAGTCAGTCCACACATCCAGCACAACATCCGCATTTCTGCCAGCTTCATTTTTTGGATGTGGGAGTTCTTAACTGGCCAACACTCCGCTCCATACAACAAGGCCGGACGGACTACCACCCTGTAGAATTTGCCTTTAAGCTTGGGCGGCACCTTCTTATCACACAGCACCCTCGATGCGAGTTTCCACTTCATCCATCCCGCCCCAATACGGTGCGAGACATCCTCGTCAATCTCACCGTCACTCTGGATCACGAACCCAAGATACTTGAACTTATCCCTCTTACATACCTCCTGTGCTTCCAGCTTCACTACTACCTCATTCTCCCGCCTCACGTCATTAAACTTGCATTCCACATACTCTGTCTTGCTTCTGCTCACCCTGAACCCTTTAGACTCAAGAGTTTGCCTCCACACCTCTAATTTGTCATTCACACCCCCTCGAGTCTCATCTATCAGAACTACATCGTCTGCCTAATAAGTAGCCAAAAACATCATTTTTCATTTCTTTCATAAACTTAACATCCAAAACCTAGTTTCCTGCAAAATATACCCAAAATGAATCATATCTAACAAAACAACCTTAGAAATTTATATATTTTTCTCGTTTTAAGCATTGAAAGTGCTATATTTCTATAACACATCAATCCCTATTTTGGATCCCAGATAGCTATCTAGTATTATTGGGGTAAGTTATTAAGTGGAGGTTGATAGCTTTATGTCTTTGTTGTTTGTTCCTTTCTTCCCATAAATACTTATCCTTTTGTCCAAAATACAAATTAGGTGAGCTATAACATTGTGCACCGTCAAAAAGCATTTAGACCCAAGAAAATAGTCAATACAAATGAACATAGATTGAAGATTACTCCAGACTATGAATCCTACTTTGTTAATCTATTACGGTTTCCAAAACCCTAGGTGTAGTGTTTTGCCATTCATAATTGCAAGAATACAAGAAGAAATCCGAGATGAAAGCATAATTATGAACTTACAATTAGAATATGAAAACTCCAAGATCTCAATTTGAATTAAAACCTTAAAATTAGTGATTGTGAAATTCCAAAGCCAAAATTATATCGTAGAACGTCACAATAATGTAATAGAATGTGAAAAATGATACAATAAAATAAATAGGAGTATTTATAGACAAAACAAAAACTATTCTAAGAAAAACAGGAAATTTCCTATAGTCAAATCAAATGGGTGAAAGATAAGATCATGGTTAGATACCACGATCATTCTTTGGTTCTCGTGATCTGCTGATAGACTTGGTCATCTTTAGGTCTTCCCTAGTAAGATCCTCAGTACGCCTCTATAGCTTCAAGGTACAATCGTTCTTTGCTCTTATCCTATCTTCCTACACTTCAAACTTCTGAAAGCTACAAATTTGGACTTTATTCCCACTCCTCCTTGGTATGATTGTTATTTCACTGTACAAGCGTGGGAAGTTATCATCTAATCCCCTTTGACTAAACACCTACAACCACTATTTCCAACACTCTTTTCATAATTAGATTCTATGATCGTATGATTAATGTATGATTGTGAGAAATTTTTGTCTATCCATCTCATGAGAATTATCATCTACTTCTTCCTACGATGTTTGAGTACGACTATGGTTAGGTTCCACGGTCGTGACATATGCTCATCTGATGCCTTATCTGTTCAAAATCTAGCAGTCCACTCTTTCAAACCTGTTTGACATGTAAATACCCAAAGCCTATTATATCCACTTATAAAACTCTTGTACTTACAAATATTCACCATTTTAAACATCTCAAGTGTCGTAATTTCATGACACATCATTTGTTAAGTACATATGTTTTGTACGCACTTGATTTTTCTTTTCTTTTGCACTCCATTCATGTATTGGTTTGAGTAGAATGTACTAGATTTGTTCTTTTAGAATTGATATTGTGGAGATCGAGGTAGTGGCTAATGTTTCATAGGGCTTACTCGACTCTCTCTTTATTTATCTTATGCTTCATCCGCATTTAAGATACTTTAGGTTATTGATATCATTTTGTATTAGAGCTCATACCAGTGACAACCAGGTTTGGAATGTATCTTTGAGATTATAATTTTATCTTTAAGTATTTCAAGGTTATTCTATTATTATTCTTCCGCTTCTGATTTACTTTAGTTACTGAGTTTGGGTTGCGATAGACTTACCCGTAAGCAACAGATGCCATCACTACTCTATTTTGGATCATGACATATTGCTCCAACAATACTAATATATCAAGAGTACTATTCTATATTGAACTTAAACTCCATATTTTGATTTAATTTATACAACTAATGAAATATTTTTACGTTTTTGAACATTAATGTTATACAAATATCGAATTAATAAACGGTATAAAGGTCCATCGATATTTTAAGAATATTTTAGTCTATCAACATTTAATGTTCTAATATTCATGCTTTTATAATTATATATATATATATAGAGATAGATAATAAATGATATATTTTAACTATCACAATACCTATATTAATTGATGTGTATATTCTAAATAAATTTTAAAAATAATTTAAAAATGAATAGTTAATGTTAAAAATAAGATAAAGCTTTTATTGTGAAAATTTGTTTTTGGTACAATAGTAGAAAGTTCAAGTGATTAGAGGGAACAATATCTACATCTACTATATATTAAAAGTGTGAAGGTCCTTAGAAAAGTGATATAAACTTTTTGCCCTTCACTAAAGTCTCTGATTTATACCAAAATTATTTTTTTACCAGTTTTCTTTAACCATTATTTATTAAATTAGGAACTTCTAAAAGATATGGGAAGAACATAAAATAAATATATGAGTTCTAAATATATCATAACTAGAATTCTTACAGAATTCGCATAAAACGGTCAGTGACCTACTGCACTTTGGATAGAAATCCTTTTAGGTTTTGAAGTTCAATTTAAAATTTGCCTTAAATTTATTTATATAACGCGTTTGCCGAATGAAGTAGAAAAAAATTCTAGAATTCTTAGTCCATGCATATTTATTAATAGGTTTTAATCTAGTAGTCGTTTGTTTATGTCAGAAAATTGTAATGATAATATTTGATTTGCTTTAAACTGATTTTGCAGGTATCTTGAGGATGGATGGATGATAATAATATAGAAGCAGTTGATGAATAAAATGTTGAAGATAAATTAATTTTAGAGGTACTTTTTTGTTTAATAGGTGTTACGTACGAAAGAAGAATTTTTTCTGATACATTAAAGTTTAAGAATCTGAGACATCCGATTAAAGATGGAGCTGAAAATTCACTAAAAATAAATAGGATAATGTATAAATGTCAAATCAAAGGTAGCCAGTATTTGTTGTCAAAAATAATTTTGATGTCCAAGAGTATTTTAGTTTACTTTATCTTTTTGGATTAAGAACAACAATAATAACAAATTCAGGTCTTTTTAGATTTTTTAAACATCAAATCCTAATATAACTTTCTTTTTTACTTCATATAAAAAATTCATCAATTTGTTGGTGTTTTGTTAGGAAATAAAGAGACTATCGGATGATTTTTATAATTGCTTCTTATGATATTAAGGTTAATTTTCTATATCATTAGTTTGTTTTGTCATTGTTTATTAGTGTTTTTTTTGTGAATGTTGAGTCCAAACACACATGCGACGCGGTCGTACAAGTAATATAGGATTCAAAGTCCAGATATCGTACCCATAGGGACTTGGCAATTAACTATTTTACTAAATTAGACCAATACTAATTATTTATTCAATGGTAGATTTTAAGATATGCTTTTAAATTAATAAAATTAAAAATAAAAAAAATAACTAATGAACAATTACCAAGATGAAGAACAAATTTTATGCAATCAATGAATTAATCGATCTAGGGTTATAAAATCGCTAACAATCATGTTGAGTATCGATTTCATCAACTTATTTGATTTTTCAATTGTTGATTTATGAGGTATATTATATGATCATGGTCTTCCGAGCCTCTAATTTTCTATTCGAATTGACCTCACAACTACATCATTGAGCATGGATGTGATAATTCATTCCAAATGCATTTATATATCTTTCTATTTTGTAACCAAGTAAGGCGATCTAGGTATATTCCTATTGTAGCCACAAATCAATCTTTGTTTTACTAAAGTAAAGATCTTTTTCCCCATATTCTTCATTCTATCTCACCGACTCTCCTTCTAAATTCACAATAAGAATATAAATTTATTTTAGCGGTAGCTAAGAATTAAAATAGTAAGCACAAGAATATGAGAACAGTTATAATGGTAATCAAATAAATTGACAATCACACTATCAACTACCATAATCCTTGAATGATAAGTTTAACTCCACATAGATATAGAAGAATTATAATAAATCCTCCAAAGAAATAACATTAAAATAAATAATAAAAAAGAAGAAAAGATGAAATCAAAATTCTTTAGCCTCCACAACGGCTTTAGCTCTCTCTAGGTCAAAACTTGTATACGCAGTAATTTTAAGAAATATTTATAGGTGTAGAAAAAATCCTTAAATAAAATAATTGAATCCAAAATGGACTAGAAAAAATTAAATTCGGAGCATAGCTCCTTCATAACATGGCAAGGATGCGGAGCACAGGCTTCGTGTCACGCCAATATAGTGAACAATTACTAAAATGGCATGCGACATCAATTGAACTAAGGTCACGCTTTAGTATTATAATAATTTTCTTTCATTAAGTTACGTGCTTGATTTCCTTCTATAATCTTTCATCTTTAATTTGTTTTAACTCCATATTTTTTTATCTTCACACTATTTAATTCCACATATCTAGGCTCAATTCATAAAATCAGTGCTAAAAAAAAATACTAACTGTGAGGCAAATAATGACTAAAAATATATAATTTTTGCCTAAAATCAGCATCCCACACTTAGCATATTGCTCGTCTTCGAGCAAGCACTAAAGCTCACATCAATAAATCAAGCTAGGAGTGCCACCACTTGGTTGACATAAGCAATTAGGCCATACAAAAAAAACCAAAAAAAATTAAGGGGTGGATGAAGTATGGCCTAATAAAGAGTAAAAAGACGAAAATCAACAGAAATAAATCTAGTCTAAAGAATAAACTAAAAAACTTTTTGTATTTTTAAAATTTTTTAGTTTCTTTCATTTTATGCAATTATAAGTGAGAAACTAAAAAGTTAGACACATCCTATAGCACACTTAAAACATGATATGTCTCCAAAGCAATAAACAATGTAAAACGAGGGTTGAAGATAACTCTGAGGCCCTCTAGAGTCTAGATAAAAGTAAAATATCCATCAAAGGATCCCACACTTTTTTTTTCATGCTTTTTAGCTCAAATTTAGGGTACATCAGACTTTCCCTCAATGTGTAGATAAAAAATAAATAAAAGTAAAGATGACACTAATAAAAACAAAAATAAAACAAACTACTTCTAAACATTGGATTGCCTCCCAAGTGCATCAAATTTAATGTTGTGGCACGATTCATCAACTTTTTCTCAACCTTGAGGATATGACTATCGACCCAACATCATATCCATTTTTTCTATTTCTTTTATATAGTGGTGATAAGAAGATGGTGGATCCAAGTAATGGGTGGTGCATGTAGAACTGATTGGCCTGAATTGAGGTATGTTGTATCTTCTCTTGTTGGGTGCAAACATTAGAATATAAGAGTCTTGTTCCTCATCCTTCCCCTCATCTACTAGTCTGGATGACCACAACCATACCATCATCCAAACATAATATAGAAGTGTTTCAAATAAAGTCCAATAAGTTTCATGTAATGACCTAATCCATTGTTACTAGAAAATGTCTTGATATTAGTACGAGGTACAGAGATTATCAAAATTACATTTGCAAACTTGAATAGGAAAATGAAAGTAAAATTTTTGAAAATTAAAAATATTATGATCGGGTGGAATTCATCCCACTATAGTGGCATTTATTCTGCTATCGCGGTGCCGCTAAAATAATACGCACACCATTATACTGACATGAAATGACCAGTAACACTCTTAAATGGGTTTTATTTCTTTTCTCCCCTTGAGTGGAAATAAATGGCATGGGAAGGCTCTAAAAAACCTTTGGGTTGCTTCCTATGTCTTAGAATACAAGAGAAGAGGAGAAAGGGGTACGGATGGGTGCTAACGCATGAATTTTCAAAGAATAATGCATTAGTGATCTTGGGAAGGCTGGAATTCGCACTTGTTCATCCTTTATACAATTACTTGTCATCCAAGTATGCTATGATTAATTAAGTAGTGTAGATCCAACTGACTTAGAAATCACAAACACAACATAGATGATGGGAGGGTTCATGATTAGGCCTTCAGGTATGGAATTTGAATGGCTAAAATTTGTAAAGTCAGGATAATGTTGGAAAAATATGATTAAATTAATATTAATTTCACATTTATGGTGCGTGGTTATCCTATAATTTGGGTGGTATGTCATGGTAGGATCTTATTGATGTAGTTAAAAAGGTGAATCACTGGTTGTTAGTCTAAATCCCTAAAGAATATAATGTTAATGTGTGGGTGTTGGTGAATTCTAAGAATCTAGGGTGGTAATATAATAAGTAGTGTTGTTTTATCAAAGAGGGGTGATTCAGGTAATGTTCTGGGCTCTATATGACAATGTATGTGATGGTTACGTAGTTTAATCCAATTTGTGTTATATGCGCATATTAACTGTCTCTTAGTATTACTTGTTAATGCATGTTATTGGTTGTTATCACTGTTCACTGAACTATATGTAAAGCTTGTGAATGTCATAAGACTTGGTTGTTCTTCTTGTCTTATGTCATTTTCTTATGTTTCATTGTTGATTGTGTAGTATTTTGGTATTTCGACATTCTTACTGATATTGATAGAATAAGGTTGGCAGACATTTTTGTCTTGGATTTAGTACATGGGCAAAACTTGTCCCCTATAGGTCATAACTAGTGGGTGGCCATAAAACCTTTAGTGGGTGTATGTTCAAGGTACAGGTGAGTATGACTATTCCATGAGTGAGTCAGATAAGTATATGTACATATATTGTTGTTTTACTTGATAATGACTGAATTTACTTTACTTGACTTTACTTTATTTGACTGACATATTTGTTGACCTCTTTAACATATTTCTAAGGTTACTAAAAGCGTTTTAAATGTTACTAGGTATATTAAGGTTGTATTTATTGGTCAAATAGGGGTTAGTAACTTAAGATTTTATTAACGACTTCATTAATGGGATGAGTTATCCTTATGGATGCTAGGTTGATTTTATTAAGGTCTTTATATGGTTAACATCACTTTAGCTGTGTTGTATCAGTATGATCAATGATAGTCCTTGGCATAAGGTTAGGCTCAATGATTCATAGTAGTGAAATTGTAAGGGTAGGAGTGGTATCTCAGGGTTTGTACGCATAAGGAAGTAACTAAAATGGATGGTGGTTAAGAGTAGGTTAGGTTAAAGAATGACAAGGTGTCAATAATGGGAAACCTGGTGGTGAAGCTCGGTGATGTGAAAGTTAATATGCATGGCTTCTTTTAAATATTTATGTTATGTTTGGGTAATCCAATTCGGATCGACCAATGAGGATTACCAGTTTGTACTGATACTACTTTTGCTATATCCTTTTTGGAACATAATCTTTTACAGGAATTAGTGTTGGTTTCATGAACGTCGGAGATAGTGATCTTCAACAGCTTCTACTCCTCTTATTCATTATGAAAATTATGTATGATTTACTTCTCACTTAGAAGCTCTTGTACTTGTTTAGACTAGGTCCTTGGGTAGTTTATATTTTTCCACACTTATGTATAGTTGTAAAATTTGATGTAATAATAAATTGCTATTTTGTTACTTATTTCAAACTTCCTCTTAATTAATAAAGGGTGGTAAGAGTTTCTCCTAACTAGGTCGATTAGAATAGGTGTCTTTACAATCCGGTAATTTGGGTTGTGACATTCCACTTCCAAAATTATACCATATACAACATGCTCACTTTTACACACCTTTTTCGTCTGACTCAAGCAATAGATGATAGCTGAATGGTTGGAATTTTTACTCTCTGTCCACATACTAGCTAGTATGCACAACTATAGGTTATTGGACATTAGACATCACAATCTTTATAGTCAATTAGTCATTCACGTAACAGATATCTAGGTCAAAATTCTCTATCTCTTGTATGGACCATCTTTCCCATCCCTTTGTTGGGTTTCCATGGTTGTGAGACCATCCCGAAGGAACTCATAATATTTGAAGTTCTGCTCTTGTTCCGTTAGCTAATATTCATCTGCTTCCCTACCAACATCACAAATAACAGATTGATCATAATAGGGGTCCAGGGGAAGGGAATAAAAGTTGGGACAACCCTTCCAATAGCCATACTAACAAACATATATATTGCATACATTTGATTCAAAAGATTGAGTAGGTACATACAACCCCTTTCTTTAAATACAAAATATATTTTTTATCCAATTGGGGTACTTCACAATAGGAACAAGGAAATCCAGCAACCAACCAATATCCACCCTAAAATGACATATCAAGAAGAGTGATAAAAAAGAAAAAGAAAACTTTGAACAAAAAAAACTATATACAACTCAGACAAATAAAAGGAAAAACTCTAATTGAGATAAATAATTAACACTGAAATCTCCGACAGCGACATCAAAACTTATTGCATTCAAGTGAATATGCAAGTGTACACGATCGTACAAGTAATATAGGGTTGAGAGTCCAGATATCATACCCATATGTACCTGTCAATTAATTATTTACTAAATTATACTAATACTCATTAGTTATTCAATCGGCAGGTTTCAATATATGTTCTTAAATTAACTAAACTAAAAATAAAAAGAAACTAACTAATGAACAATTAACTAAGATGAAGAGCATATTTATGCAATGAATGAATGAATCTATCTAGGATTATGGATTCGCTAACAATCATATTGAGTATCAATTTCATCTACTTATTTGATTTTTCAGTTGTTGATTTACGGGATAGGTTATATGAACATGATCTTTCGGGCCTCTAATCGTCTATCTAAATTGACCTCACAACTACATTGTTGAGCGGGGATGTGATAATTCAATTCAAATGCACTTATCTTAGCCACAAATCAATTCTTTGTTTTACTATAGTAAAGATCTTACTCCTCATATCTATCTCTTTAATTCTCCTTCTGGGTTCACAGTAATAATATAAATTTATTTTAATGGTAGATAAGAATTAAAATAGTAAGAACAAAAATATGAGAACATCTATGATGATAATCAAATAAATCAAATCAAGTAGTTACTAAACAATCATGTTGTCAGCTACCATAATCCTAGAACAAAAAGTTTAACTTCATATAAACATGGAGAAATTACAACACATCATTCAAAAAAATAACATAAAATTAAATAATAAAGGAGAAGAAAAGATGAAATCAAAATTCTCCGGCCTCGCGATGACTTTTAGCTCTCCCTAGGTCAAAATTTTTATAAACACTAATTTTATGAAATATTTATAACTGTAGAAAAAAACCTCAAATTAAATAACTGTGTTTAAAATGAACTAGCAGAAATTAAATCCAGAGTACAGCTCCTCTGTAACATGGCAAGAACGCAGAGCACGATATGTCATGCCAATATGGTGGACAATCACTGAAATGACATGAGACATCAATTGAACCAAGGTCACTTTGAATATTATAATAACTTTATTTTGTTAAGCTGTCTGCTTGATTTTCTTCTATAATCTCCCATCTTTAATTCATTTTAACTCTAAATCTCTTCATATTCACAATATTTAAATTCTACACATCAAAATATAATATTAAGCTCAATTCATATAATCAATGCTCAAAAAAGATAAACAAAATAACTAAATGTGAGGAAAATAATATAATCTTGGACTCAAATTAGGAATAAAGAGGCCATCAAATGATTTTGAAAATTGTTGTGATTTGATATAAATTTTCTATATCTTTTATTTGGTCTATGCCATGTTGGATAGCTTATTAGGAGATAAATTATACATGTAAAATCTAGATGGAGGCGATAAATAGTCTTTGGATAGGCCATTTAGTGGATCCTATATAATAATTGCCTCTTATAGTATTAGTCATGAATTATGAGAACACTTTTTTATGGAAGAGTATATTCGTTGTTGCATAATTTTCTATGCCTCGTGTCTACTGACCCTTAAACCATAAAGTGGTTATTTGGTTCTGTATTATATGTCATATTGCATACTTGGTGGTACTTCATTGTTAGAAACAAATCACACATGGAATATATATTAAGGAAAACTTATATGGCAAATTGGGACACCAATTATTAACAGGCTAAACATTTAAAGAAGCATCTGAAGAGGTTCAGTGTCCCCAAGCATTGAAAAATTGATAATCTTGGTGGAAAATTTGTAAGTGAAATGTCTTTGTGATAACGACCAAACCACAAAAACAAGAATAAGTATGAAAACAAGAAAAAAATAGATAATGAAGATAGACACAAGAAGGTAGAAGAAATAGGCACTTAAGGATGGTTTAACTCTAAAAACCCCTAATTACAATTACCTAAAAACACCTATCTATTATGGTGACCAAGAGAGAACCGTAACGCCCTCAAAATCACATGTTTCAAATCAAACATTCATTAAAATATCACCAAAACTCTCTCAAGATTAATGCTCGTCAATATCCAAAGATAACTAGTGAATGAAAACCTAGGTTTAACTATTTATAGTCTTGGCTATATATTACATTATTGGCCCAAAAGTGACCCTTGAAAGAAATTATGAAACTAGCCCAAAAATGGGGTGGTTTCAAGTTGACAACTCATCAACTAGGTTGTTGACAACTTGTCAACTAAGTTTGTCAACACTAAAGAGAATGTAATGTCTCCCATTTTTTAATTTATAGCTCGTCAGTCGTTAACAAGTTAACAGCTCTACAATTATATTGTCAATAGGTTGACACCTTTTCAACTATGTCATCAACTCTTGGAAGAATGTCATTTGCTCTCCTTCTGTCCCCTACCTATTAATCAAGTTATAAGATCTTTTGGATGGGCTCAAAACATGCTCAAGTACTTCCATTTTCATAACAACCCTTGAAGGACTTGCAACTCCCGTGCTTGGCTTCTAGTAAATGGTCTTGAGACCTTTTGGATTGTATAATACTCTTCTTCTTTGCTAGAATTTGACCATAAATTCATGGGATCATCATCCTCAAGCATTTTAAATAGAGAGAGGTCACAATTATTTAAGGTGTTATGTACTTGATATTCTGGTGGTAGATCAACCTTGTACGTATTGTCAGTTATCCTTTCAAGCACTTTAAAAGAACCATCCCCTCGAGGAATCAAATTATTCTTTCTACGAGTTAGGAATCAATCCTTATGGAGGTGAACCCATACCCAACACTTGGTTCAAGGATAAGGCTTTTAACCCTTTGTTCATCTTTTTGGTCACTGCTTGATTTTTCTTCTAAAGACAGCCTCATCCTCTCATGTATCTTTTTCATGGATTTCTCTCTCTTGTTTTCATCTAAACTTAACACAATATCAGTAGACAAAGGGATGATATCTAAGGAGGTTAAAATGATAAATGTATTTAAATAGTTCGTACCAAGAGTCGTGTGAATAACTCTATTGTAAGCAAATTTAACTAAAGTTGATCTTTCCAAGAAGTTATTTTCCCATGAATCACAGTGTGCAACATCGAACCAGGGTCCTATTTAAAACTGCGGTTTGACCATCAATTTGTGGATGACAAAAAGTAGAGAAAAGCAACTTAGTGTCAAGCCTACCCCATAATTCTCTCTAAAAGTGACTAAGGAACTTGGAGTCCCTATCAGTCACGATGGCTTGGAGAATCCGATGTAGCTTAACAACATTTTTAATAAACAAGGATGCAATATTGGAGGAATCATCATACTAGTTACATAGGATAAAATGAGACATTTTTGGGAACCTATCCACAACAACAAAAACACTATCCCTTCCCCTTTTTGTCCCAGGCAATACTAAAACAAAGTTCATAGATATATTAAGCCAAGGATGAAGGGGAGTGAAAAGTGGAGTATACTATCCATGAGGAAGAATTCATAATTTAGCACTTTGACAATCCACACATTAACCACAAACTCGTGTGATGTCTTGATGCATTTTTGACCAATAAAATTGTTCCTCAAGGATCCCAAGGGTCTTGTCAATTCCAAAGTGACCCATCATAACCTAATTGTGTTCCTCTCTTAGAAATGATTCCTCCAAGAACTTGAGGGCACACATAATATTTTTCCCATGAACAAAACCCATCAAATTTAGAATAGGGTATAGATGACCTATCCTTAATTCATCATTCCCTTTCCCAATCCTTATAATCCTTAAAGATTTGAGCAAATTTAGGGTCTTATGGATATATTATTTTCAAGCATTCAAAAAAGCACCAATTTAGAAGACAGTGCATTGATCAACACGTATTTTATAGACAATGTATTGGCAACCATATTATAATGATTAGATGTCACAACCCGAACCAGGCCTGGCCGTGATGGTATCTCAAGTCCGCCGAGGACTAGAGACCACCCCCTTTACCAATCCAAACAGAACACAATACATCTAGAAGTGGATAAATTCTTAAATATAACAAGATAAGCTGAGTTCCGAACATAAAATAAGATAGGCAACTTAGAAAAAAAAATTCAAAATTTTAACAACATCCCAATCCACAATAATCCACAAAGACTCTAAACAAACCAAAACCATTATAAGTCAGGACATGCCCCCGATGATAGCCAAAAGAGTCTAATAGAAGTAGTCTAGACATAAATGAAATCAGGCTTTAAAATGATAGCCCTTCTGGAGAATAGAAGCTCACCTCTCAAAGTTGACTGTTGATAACCCAGAAATCCTATCACTATGTAGCAAAAGTAGAAGTATCTCCAATTCCTACATCGCGTGGGGATACAACATCCAAAAATAGTTAGCAGGTTGAGTGCTATCATGTAACTCGAGGAAAGGATAAAATAATTCCAAGTCAAAACTACAGTAAAATCCATATGTACACTTTGTGCATACATATATATAATAAATATTGGGGTAGGGAAGAAGGTTTATCATGAAAGTAAAACATTATCTTGGATTGTGTAGCTTTCCCATCATGTAAGCACCCACGGGCTATATGGGTCCAGTGCCCCTTCCTAGTTAGGCCCTAGTGTATGTTAGCCACACGAATCGGAGATATCCAAAGAAGACCAGAGAATTCCTCGACCCCACATCAATTTAGGACACATGAGTATAACATAGTGTAAACTATGCACACGGTCATCAAGACCCCCACGCCGGCAAATGTGGTTTCCAATGTTTTTCTTTCCTGGGACTTATACCTTCACGATGAGCTAACAACCCCCTTTAAGTCTGATTAAAATAAGTTTCATGTAACCCGTCCATTTAAACAAGGAATTATTATTAAGTCACACCATAGGTATTGTCACACCCTTACACTTGCAAGCTCAAAATTATTCCAATACAATTCCATTAACTTGGGGGAATGCTTCGACCTTTTTTGCTCATTGATTAAGTTAGAGGAATGCCTCGACATCCTTTAGTTTATCAAATCAAATTAGGGGAATGCCTCGACCCCCTTTGTTCATTAAATCAAAACATAGCCAAAAAGGCCTTCAAAATCTATGTATATTATTTAAACATTTATGCAATGCAATAGTTCAGGTGAGTAAGTCAAGCAAAGGACAAATTCCACAACTCAAAGTCGTTTACACAAGTGGGTTGAGGGAAACACAATTTTTCAAAACCATGTCCAAGTTCAAAACATCAATTTGTGGGAATACTTCGACCTTCATTCCAATTCCCACACCCATTCACCTTATTAGTTAAAAAACATTAAATTTAAAGCATGAACAACTCATAAAAACCATGGGAAAACAATTCAAGGATCAACCATTCCAAAACCCTCAACCCATATAAAAACCTCATATCCAAATCCATATAAATAAACCATTTTAAACACATGCCTTTCATAAAATAAGATTTGGGGAAGAGTAACATGGCTGAAAGTATCACAACTATGGAGAGAAATCACCTTTGAGAGCCATAATTGACCTACTTCTTGAAAACCCTAAGTGTTGTTGACCTTGGGGATTTGAGAGAGTTTGAGAAGTTATTTTTATTTGCTTTGGAGTGACAATGATACCCTAAAGGGGTTTTAAGTCCTGGGTCACCATTGGGGAGGAGGGGAAAAGTCCAAAGTTCCCTTAATTAAAAGCTAAAAAATGGTTGCCAGTGACCACGGGTCACCCTACGACCCATGAGGACACATTACGACCCATCACCATGAGTCTTAGACAAAACAATAGCTCAAGGACCCTTCACTAGTTACCTTATGAGTCATACATTATGACTCGTGTACAAATTATACAACTCATAGGGACCTAATCATACCCTGAGCAAAAACTTGGGCCATCACATTGGTTTCGTTACGAAAGGCACACTACGACTTGTAGAGAGTCTATATGACTCGTTAGCCATAACTCGTAGCCAAGATAAAAATAAATGTAATCTTCAATGATCACCCTATAATTAGGTTCTTACGACCCGTAGAGGCATAATACGACTCATAGCATAAGTCATAGTTGAGGCAGTAAGCTCAAAGATCAAGGATTTTTCAAGGACCAAAAATCAGAGGTGTTACATTCTCCCTCCTTAGGATTATTCGGCCCCGAATGATGAGTTAAGGCATTCATTGGTATGATTTAACACACGACACAATTACACTTTTCTTTAATAAAGATAGACAATAAAGATATTAAGGAATACACATGCCTCAAACAAGATTATCCAAAGAGGGAAACAAGAATGGATATTTCGACTTCATATCTTCTCCAGCTTCCCAAGTAGCTTCTTCAACCTTATGATTCCTCAATAGAACCTTCACTGGAGCCACATCCTTAGTCCTTAAATGATGGACTTACCTATCTAAAATCTCAATTGGGATGTCCTCATAAGACAAGAAATCTAAAACACTAACACTCCCCAAAGGAATAATCAAGAATGGATCACCCACTCACTTTTTCAACATCAAAACATGGAACACCAAATGGATAGAACCCAAACTCGAAAGCAATTCCAACTCATAAGCCACATTGCCAACTCACCTCAAAATTAAGTATGGGCCAACATAGCAGGGGCTGAGCTTCCTCTTTTTTCCAAACCTCATCACCCCTTTCACCAATCCTTATTTCTCCTTATCAGCATAAGATAAGCTTTCCATGGACATAATGCTACGAGCAACAGAAACCACATTAGCTTTACCTGAGTGATAATGAAGACTCATATCATAGTCCTTGAGTAACTCAAGAATCTCCTTTGCCTGAGATTCAAATCCTTCAGGGTAAACACATACTATAACTCTTATAGTCTGAGAAGATGTTAACATGAACCCCATACAGGTAATGGCACCAAATCTTCAAAGAAAAACCACAGCCAGCAACTCCAAATTATGAGTCAAATAGTTCTTCTCATGCACCTTGAACTGCCTCAAAGCACATGCCACAACCCTGCCCCGCTGCATCAACACATAACTCAGTCCCATATGAGATGCATCACAATAAATAATAAAATCATCAATACCCTCAAGCAGGGTCAAAATAGGAGCAAAAGTTAACTTATCCTTCAACTTCTAAAAGCTACCCTCGCAAGTATCCGACCACAGAAACTTCACCTTTTTCTGATTCAATCTCATCAATGGAGCAGCAATCAAAGAGAAACTCTTCATAAACCTCCTATAATATCTGGCCAAACCCAAGTAGCTCTAAATATCAATTGGAGTCATAGGTCTAGGCCACTTCTTAACCACCACAACTTTCTGTGGATCAACCATGATCCCCTCATTAGAAATAACATGACCCAAAAAAGTAACAACATTCTACCAGAACTCACACTTTGAAAACTTAGCATACAAACGCTGATCCTTAAGGGTTTGCAATACTATACAAAGGTGATTGGGATGATCCTTCTCACTTTTTGAATATACAAACATATCATCAATAAACACAATAACGAATATGTCCAGAATCTAAAGGAATACATAGTTTATAAGATCTATGAATGTCGCCGGGGCATTAGTCAAACCAAAGAACATCACCAAAAAAACTTAAAATAACCATATCGAGTATAAAAAATAGTCTTATGGATATCTACCTCCCTAATCTTTAACTGATGGTAATCCAACCAAGGATTAATATTAGAAAAGTACTTAGCACTCTGAAGCTGGTCAAATAGATCATCTATTCTAGTAAGAGGATACTTATTCTTTACTGTCACGTTATTTAACTAGGGGTAATCTATACACATCCAAAGGGACCCATCCTTCTTAGACACGAAGAGCACAGGAGCACCCCATAGGGAAACACTAGGGAAAATAAAATCCTATCAAGAAGATCTTTCAATTGCTCGTTGAGTTTGTAATGCCCTGAAAATACACCCTGGACGTCACACGGTTCTCAAGACTACAAGTAGTCTAAATCTAACCCTCTTAAACTTTTAATAACTTTGAAACTTATAATAAGGATAAACTTGACTTACAAAATATTGAGATACTGAATTAATGTGTTAACCAAAACTGAATTAATATCTTATTGAGAATCTTAAACTTGGAAATCTTAAAAGCAAAAACTTTAAAGTCTAAATAGAAAATGATCAGACAAGCCTCTACTTCTAACTAGAGAGCCACTGGGACAAGCCCCAGCTGACCCAAACTTAACTGAAATCAAATGAAAGTACTTCATTAATAATAATGTCTGATAAAATGGGTCCTCGAACTATGAGGAATCACCAAGCACCAGGATGTAGGAGGAAATGCCCGTAATCAATCACGCTGCTGAAACTAAGCACCAAAATATACATTATTAGACAATGCAACACATAGACATATATGTGGATCAGTACTTCTGGAATGTACTGAGCATGTGGGGCTGAATGCATAAGTAAATCAATAACTCAATGTGCACTTAGATTTTTAAATAATGCATGCTAAGTGTAAATGACTCACCTTAGACTTGAATTAAACAAAAGATGTAAAATTATAAACATGAGTAATGAAGAAAAATGATCAACTTTGTGAGCCATAACACTTGGTTAAAAAAGCTTTACTTTTATTCTTTCTTGGGGAGGTTCTTCTAACCAAGATAAACCATGTGATCTATCATAGAGTCCAATGTCTTACCCGCATTAGGGAGAGCTATCCTACCCTTACCATCGAAATAGGATCTTTACTTAAGTGATACTATCTTTAACTTCATCCATATTAGGAATAAGCTTAACCTATGTTGGATCATAATTTTGGGGCATGCAACCTTGGAATCATACCCAACTAGGTGTTAAATACTACTCCCTTACTACATATATGCTCATACTTTAGGAAATCCACCTTAAAATAGCATAAGGGTTTATAATGAAAACCAATTATGCATCTCTTTGCTTTAAATTATAATCAATATAAACAAATGTGGATTCCATAACTTAGTTTAGGATCAAAAGTTCAATTCTTTCTTTAAATCTTGATATAAAATTATCAAAGAGAACTTAAAAGCATGAGCTTCTTGAAATCTCAAAACGTAAACTTAGGGCTTGAAATTCATGCTTAAAAATCATGATGATTCATAACAACACTTCGTGCTCAATAACAATCTTGAAATACTTCAACAATATCAAATCAAGATAGTGCAATTTCATTCATAAAAGAAGTCTTATAAGTTTAAACATAAACATAACCACTTCTTGATAAACTTAAAGCTTTAAATCTCATGATAGTCACATGCTTTAATACTATAGAAACTTGGGTATGAACCCTAATTCAAAACAAGTAACTTGAATCTTAAAATTATGTAATTTGGTCACAAGAGTAAAAGGATACCCTTGTTCATAACCCCATATACATTAATAGCCTTGATTTGATGGATAAACCTAGACATTGAAAGCCTTGGAGATGATATTGAAAGATTTTTGTGAAACTCTTGGATTTGGAAACTTAGATTCTTGCTTATATTGAAGAGAAAGTAACTTGAATTTAAAGTTTTTGGGATTAGTTTAGGGTTTCGTTGAGAGAAAGTAGAAGGAGAATGGCATATAATATTGTAACCGACATTTAATGTTATGTTTTTATGAATTGAGCCTGTGGGAAATGACCTAACTGCCCCTCAGAAGATTAAACTCACAAATGGAATGATGTTTGGATGCCTAGCGTGACGTGATGACATGTTCATCACTATATAGGGCACGACGTGATGCAATTGCAATGAGCTTTTGGAATCAAAATCCAAACATGATGCAATCCTTGTTCGAAAATTCAAAACTTCCCCAAGATATTCTCCTTATACCCCTGAGCATGAATTAACTCAAAAACCATCGTGTTGGAGTCTGGAAGGTCTACCTAAAAATCCTCGAAGTTAAGAGGTCAAAAATAAGACTAAGTCTTCAACACTTTGTTAAATTTCCAGGATTTAATCTCTTATGTAAGCACGAGGAGCTGAACTAAGCTAAGCTTAATATGAGGTATTACAATATCTCCCTCTTGGGAACATTCATCCTCAAATGAGATTGATTAAGCTAAGAATATTGAGGGACTGAAATTATGTACTGAACTTGCATAACTGAAAACATTCTTACATGACTGATCTTGACTCATGAATGCATGAAATAACATGAAGATGATTATATAAAGCTGGAACTGAGAATGGAAAAGAGATAATCTGAGAAAAACTATTACCTTAGGCTGAATTTGAACTTGCGAAGAAAAGATGAGAGCACTTGGTTCGCAAATCTACTCCTTCTTCCCAAGTGGCTCGCTCAATGGACTGATTCGGCCAAAGAACTTTAACCAAGGGAACTTCTTTGTTCCTTAGTCTTTGAACCTGACAATCAAGGATCTCAACTGGAATTTCTTCGTAGAAAAGGCTATCCTGAACATCCGTACTTTCTAAAGAAACTAAAATAGCTGGATCACCAATACACTTCTTTAATAAGGAGACGTGAAACACCGGATGCATTGATGCCAAATCTGTAAGCAACTCAAGCTCATACGCTACCTTCCTAAAGTGACTCAAGAATCTGTAAGGTCCAACATAGCAGGGAATAATCTTCCCTTTCTTGCCAAATCTCTTCACTCCCTTCATAGGAGAGATTTTCAAATAAACCAAGTCACTAACCTAAAACTCTAGATCTCTCCTCCTTATATCTGTGTAGGATTTTTGATGACTCTGGGCTGTTTTTTAACCTCTCTCGAATTAACTAAACTTTCTCCATAGCTTCAAATACCATATTTGGCCCTACCAATGTAGTCTCACCCACCTCAAAATAACCAATGGGAGATCTAAATCTCCTCTCATAGAGTGCCTCAAATGGAGCCATATGGATACTAGAGTGATAACTGTTATTGTAGGAAAACTCGATCAATGGCAAGTGATCATCCCAACTACCCTTGAAGTCAATAACACATGCTCTAAACATGTCCTCTAGGGTCTGAACACTCCTTTCTGCCTGACCATCTATCTGAGGATAAAAAGTTATACTAAGATAAACTTAGGTACCAAAACCCTTCTGAAAGGATTTCCAAAAGTGAGAGGTAAACTGAGTACCTCTGTTGGAAATGATAGACAATGGGACTCCATGCTATCTGACTAATTCCTTAATATAGAGCTTGGCATAATTCTCGGCTAAATAGGAAGTATGAACTGGAAAGAAATGAGTTGATTTGGTCATATTATCTACAATCACCCAAATTGAATCATGCTGACAATGCGAACGGGGTAACCCTTTCACAAAGTCTATGTTCACCTCTTCCTACTTCTAAGTGGGAATGCTGAACTCCTGCATATTACCACTAGCACTTTGGTGCTCAACTTTAAACTGTTGATAATTGGCACACTTAGCTACAAACTTGGCAATATACCTTATCATGACACTCTACCAATAGACTTTTTGCAAATCACGCTACATCTTTGTGGCTCTAGGATGGATAGAGTAGCGCTCACCATGTGCTTTCACCAAAATCCACTGCCTCAAACCATCAACACACGGTACACACAATCTACCTTGGTATTGCAACACACTATATCCCCCTTGGAAGAAAACCTCTAGTTTCTAATTTCTAACTAACTTCTTCAACTTAACCAAACTGGAATCCTTATCCTGCTTCTCCTTCACTTCAGAAACCAAATATGATTCTGAACTACTCTGAACCCAAACACTACCTTCAGCTGAATCAACCAACCGAATACCTAATTTCAAACTGATGAACTTCCTGAACTAACTTTTTTCATTCTCAACATGAGCAACACTACTAATAGATAGTCTACTAAGGGTGTCTTCTACTATATTGGCCTTGCCCGAATGATACAAAACACTTATGTCATAATCTTTCAATAACTCTAACCACCTTCTCTAACAAAGATTTAAATATTTCTACAAGAACACATACTGTAAACTTTTGTGATCTATGAACGTATCAACATGCACATCGTAAAGATAATGCCTCTAAATTTTCAAGTTAAAAACAACAACAGCTAACTCAAGATCATGGGTAGGATAATTCTTGTTATGAGGTTTAACCTGTCTAGAGGCATAGGCTACGACCTTACCTCTTTGCATCAAAACACAACCCAAACCAACCCTGGAAGCATCACAGTAAACAATAAATTCATCTGAACCATCTGGTAGCATCAAAACTGGGGCTGAAGTGAGTTGAGTCTTCAACTTCTGAAAACTCTTCTCACAAGAATCTAACCACTGAAACTTGACTTTCTTCTGATTCAATCTATACATAGGGTATGCAATAGAAGAAAATCCTTTAACAACCCATCGGTAATAGTCAGCCAAACCCAAGAAACTCCTAATATTAGATGCAGAGATGGGTCTGAGCCAGTTTCTCACTGCTTTGATCTTTTGAGGATCAACTCTAATGCCATCACCAAAAATAATATGGCTAAGAAAAGCTACTGATCTTATCCAAAACTCATACTTACTGAATTTAGCGAATAACTAATTATTTTAAGAGTCTGTAATACAATTCTGAGATGATCTGCATGATCGTCTTCGTTACGAGAATAGACAAGAATATCATCGATGAAGACTATGATGAACATGTCCAAGTACTGCTTGAACACTCTATTCATCAAGTCTATGAAGGTTTTTGGGGCATTCGTTAGCCCGAAGGACATGACTAGAAATTCAAAGTGACTATAACGGGTTCTGAAGGCTGTCTTTGGAATGTCACATTCCCTTACTCTAAGCTGATGATAGCCGGATTTGAGGTCTATCTTATAGAAATAACTTGCACCTTGAAGCTGATCAAATAAGTCATCAATCCTATGAAGAGGATATTTGTTCTTGATTGTGACTTTGTTCAAATAGCGGTAGTTAATGCATATTCAGAGAGAGCCATCTTTCTTATGTACGAACACGATAAGAGCACCCCATAGAGAGACACTGGGCCTTATGAAACCTTTATCTAGGAGGTCTTTAAGCTGCTCTTTTAACTCTTTAAGCTCAGACAGAGCCATACGATATGGAAGGATGGAGATGGGCTGAGTATCAGGGAGAAGATCAATACTGAATTCTATTTCTCTATCGGGAAGTACCCTTGGCAGATCTTTGGGAAAACCTTGGGAAACTCATTAACTACACAGACTGACTAAACTATCAGAGCTTCAGACTTAGTATCTTTGACTCAAACTAAATGATAAATGCACTCTTTTGATAATAACTTTTTGGCCTTCAAATAAGATATAAAATGATTCTTGGAAGATTCAAAACTACTTTTCCACATAAAGATTGCCTCAGCAGAAAACTGAAACTTCACCACACGGGTGCGACAATCTATTGATGCATAGCATGAATGGAGCCAATCCATGCCCAGAATTACATCAAAATCTACCATTTCTAACTCTATTAGGTCTTTTAGTATGATCTTATAGAGGATAGTAAAGGGACACTTCTTATAGACTTACGTGGCAATAACTGACTCACCTACTGAGGTGGACACTAAGAAGGGCTTGGAGAGCTTTTCAGGACCTATCCCAAATTTTACCGCAACCAATGAGTCATATAAGAAAGATTTGACCCTGGGTATAACAACACATACACGTCAAGATGAAACACACGAAGCATACTAGTAACAATATCTAGTGAACTCTCTTTCTTCTGTCGCGTTGATAAAGTATAGAACCAATTTTGCGCTGAACGCCACTGGTACTAGATGATGCGCCCTGAGGAGGAACTAGGAAACCTAGTGGAGCTAGTGTGCTAGTAGCCTAAGTTTGGGGATGAACATCCCTACTTTTCTGCTTAGCATATGGACACTCCTTTATTCTATGGCCTAACTTGCCACATCTATAACAACCCCTTCTTCCTATCAAACACTCACCAGGATGATTTTTTCCACACTTTGCACATGTCTAATAACTGGGCCTTTCATCCATACTATTCTGAGACCTTGAAATAGAATTCCTGCCCCACTGCTCCTTTTTGTTCTGAGTGCAGGGGCACTGGCTAAAGATGGCGATGGTGCTGTTGAATGGCCCTGAAATAGCGAACGACTTCCTCTCCAAATCTTGGTTGACCATACTCAAATTGTCCTATTCTAGACCTCTTATTTCTCTTCTCTCTTTCCTTTATTTTTTCTGACTCAATCTGCTGAGCATGAGTCATCAACCTAAAACACCTTCTAGCTAATAGAAGCTGCATTCTCACCTCTACCTTCCTACCATATAACAACCCAATGATAAGCCATATCTTTTAGCCTATAGGATGAAAATTCTACGCTCTCCTCATTAACATGCATAATCTGCATGATCTTTCCAACCTCATCAATAAAGAGTTGTCGATCCTCACCAACCTTTGACCCAAAGAACTTAGATGGATTCATTCTAATAGAATCACAAATCCTAGATATAGCTAGATTACCATTTTGCTGAAATAGGACTACCGCTTGTTGGTTGCCCTGAATATTGGCATTCATAGCTTGGCCCAACACCTAAAAGGTAGCCCAAAATTCAGCACGAGACATATTCTCATTCAGAGGGTCGGCGACCAAGGATGGTTGGTCACTATTTCTGTATACATTGGCTCGGTGAGGAGGAATATTCTATCACATTAAAGCACGAGTTAAAGCATATAGAGACAACTGTAAGCACGATAGATCATGAAAGAAATGATGATTCCTAACTTTTCATAGCCTCTTACTCATAAATATGGTGCGCTTTACACCCATGATCAAGTCTCTACGTAACGCGACTTGTCTAACTTTATAGGACTCTTTGAAATCATAGGCTCTAATACAAAGTTTGTAACGCCCCAAAAATACACCTTGGATGTCACACGGTGCTCAATACTACAAGTAGTCCCAAGTTAACCCTTTTAGCCTTCTAACAACTTTGAAACTTATAATAAGGATAAACTTGACTTGCAAAATCTTAAGATACTGAATTAATGTCAACTAAAACTGAATTAATATCTTATTGAGAGCCTTAAACTTGGAAATCTTAAAAGTAAACACTATTAATTCTAAATAGAAAATGATCGGACAAGCCTCTAATTCTAACTAGAGAGCCACTGGGACAAGCCCCAGCTGACAAGAACTTAACTGAAATCAAATGACTAACGTACTTCATCAATAATAATGTCTGATAAAATGGGTCCTCAAACTATGAGGACTCACAAAGCATCAGGAAATAGGAGGAGATTCATGTAATCAATCACGCTACTGGAACTGAGCACCAAAACCTACATTATGAAATAATGCAGTACATAGACATATATGTGGATTAGTACTTCTGGAATGTACTGAGCATGTGGGGGCGGATGCATAAGTAAATCAATAACTCAATGTGCACTTAGAATAATGCATGATAAGTGTAAATGACTCGCCTTGGGCTTGAATTAAACAAAAGTTGTAAAATTATAAACATGAGTAATGAAGCAAAATAATCAACTTTGTGAGCCATAACACTTAGTTCTAAAATATTTACTCTTATTCTTTCTTAGGGAGGTTCTTCTAACCGACATAAACCATATGAGCTATCATGGAGTCCAACATCTTACCCACATTGGGGAGAGTTGTCCTACCCGTTCCACCGAAATAGGACCTTAACTTAAGTAATCACTATCTTTAGCTCCATCCATATTAGGAATAAGCTTAACCTATGTTGGCTCGTAGTTCTGGGGCATGCAGCCTTGGAATCATACCCAACTCGGTTCTAAATACTCCTACCTTATTACTTATATGCTCATCCTTTAGGAAATCCACCTTAAAATAGCGTAAGGGTTTATAATGTAAACCAATTATGCATCTCTTTGCTTTAAATTGTAATCAAGATAAACAAATATGGATTCCATAACTTAGCTCAGGATCAAAAGATCACTTCTTTCTTTAAATCTTGATATAAACTTATCAAAGAAAACTTAAGAGCAGATCTTCTTGAAATCTCAAAACTTAAACTTTGGGCTTGAAATTCATGCTTAAAAATTATGATGATTCATAACAACACTTCATGCTCAATGACAATCTTGAAATACTTCAACAATATCAAATCAAGATAGTGCAAGCTCATTCATAATAGCAACTTATAAGTTAAAACATAAACATAAGCACTTCTTGATAAACTTAAAGCTTTAAATCATAATAGTCACATGCTTAAGAATTTAGAAACTTGTGTATGAACTCTAATTCAAAACAAGTAACTTGAATCTTAATATCATGCAATTTGGGCTCAAGGGTGAAAGGATACCCTTATTCATAACCCCACATACCTTAATAGGCTTGATTTGATGGATAAAGCTAGACTTTGAAAGACTTAGAGATGATCTTGAAAGCTTTTCTTACAATTCTTAGATTTGGAAACCTAGATTGTTGCTTATCTTGAAGAGAAAGCAACTTGAATATGAAGTTCTTGGGAATAGGTTAGGGTTTCTTTGAGAGAAAGTAGAAAGAGAATGGGCGTATAATATTGTAACCGACATTTAATCTTATGTTTTTATGAATTGAGTCAGTAGGAAAGGACCTAACGACCCCTCAAAAGATTAAACTCGTAACTGGAATGCCGTTTGGAGGCCTAGCGCGATACGATGATATGCTCATCGCTATATCGGGTGAGACACGATGTAATCACGATGAGATGCTGGAATCAAAATCCAAACACAACCCAATCCTCATCCAAAAAATTTGAAAATTCCCCGAGACATACTTCTTACACCCCTGAACATAAATTAACTCAAAAACCATCATCTCAGATTTCATAAGGTCAACTTAACAATCCTCGAAGTTAAGAGGTCAAAAATAAGACTAAGTCTTCAACACTTAGTTAAATTTCCAGCCTTCAAGCCTCTTATACAAGCACTAGGTGTTGAACTAAGCTAAGTTTAATACGAGGTATTATAAAGTTCTTTCAACTCAGATGGAGCCCTTTTATAGGGGGATAGAGATAGGATGAGTGTTCGGGAGAAGAACGATCCCAAAATCAATTTCCCTATTGAGAGGGACTCCAGGAAGATCATCAGGAAACACTTCGAAAACTCATAGAGTCTAGGGACAGATAACAGAGGACCATCAGAATTAGAATCTTTATCCCAAACCAGGTGACTCAAACACCCCATGGAAATCAATTTCTGGGCTCTTAGATAAAAAATGGATGTTCTCTTAGGAACTAGGGAACTCCCCTCCCACTTAATCACTAGTTCATTCAAGAATTGGAAACTGACCCTTTGGGTCCTACAATCTAGAGATGCATAGCACGAATGAAGCCAATCCATCCCCAAGATAACATCAAAATCTAACATATTTAACTCAATCAAATCCACCAATGTCTCCCTACTATAAATAGATACGACACAACCCCTATAGAATATCCTAGACACAATAGAGTCACCCAACAGGGTAGACACAGAAAAGGGATCAAGAATACACTCAGGACCAAAATTAAAATAAATAGCCACACAAGGGATCATATAAGAAAGGTTGAACTAAGATCAAGATGACAATATACATCACGAGATAAAAGTATTAGAATACTAGTAACAATATAAGGAAATGCCTCAAAATACTGATGGGTGGAAAAAGTATATAGATGAAGTCGGCTAGTGTTGGTACTAGAAGGAACACTCTTTGGTGCTAGAGCTGAAGAATTAGAAACTGAAACCTTATAAGCTCTAGTGGAAACACTAGTGAAAAGATAATGTTGCTTCATATGACTAAGTTGCCCATAGTTGAAGTACAAGTTCCTCTCTTTAGCGCAATAACCATAGTGAAACTGATCGTAGAATCTGCAAGGATGATAGGATAGGGTTGATTAGGCCCCACTAGCCTAAGATTGGGCACCTTATGCCTTAAAATCACTATTTCTATAGAAGCAACAATCACCGAGTGTCTTAGGATAAGGAGCACTAACAGTCGAATAGATACTCCCCCAATTTTTCTCCTTAACCAACTATTCCTTATCTCTACAACTATCTCGCTAATTCGCACCCCACCTTAAATACATAATCCTCTTATTCTTCCTCTATTCTATTTTTGCTTATTCCTTTCTCCCATCAACCATACCAGACTAGCATAATAGAGAGGTTACTAACTAGGTCAATAGAAAAATAAAATTGCAGAACTCTAAATTTGACACATCACCCTGAGGCATATAGGTAAGAGTATCATCATCTTGAGGAAAACTAGTAGGGACCGGTGGAACTCCACGAGGGCAATCAGAATTAGGGACCCTAGCTAGGATTGTACCCTATAAGAAGGACGAGCTCCATCCACACTATCCTTAAATGGGACAGAGGAGTTTCCACAAGCATCAGATCTTCGGGGAGGCATGATCTAAAATACAAACAAATGGAATTAGAGGAGATTTCAATATCCTAGACTCTACAACACAAAAATAGAACACAAGAAAAGGAAACATTCCTAAATCCCTTATTGCCCCTTCCTTATCAGTGTGGCGTGCTAAACACCCATAAAAGAGACTCTACTTGACACGGATTTGTGGACACCCAATGACACAAAAATTGGGATCTGAGACCAACTTTTTTAAGACCCAAACCAAGGCCTAGCTATGATAGGTATCTCAAGTCGCTGAGAACCGGATACTACCACCTTTACCTATCCAAATAGAACACAATACAACTAGATAAAAGCAGATGAATTCTAAACATATAATAATATAAGCTGAGTTCTTAACATAAAATAAGATACGTAATTCAGAAAAAAAATTCAAAACTTTTACAACGTCCCAATCCACAGTAATCCATAAAGCCTCTAAATAGACCAAAACCATTCTAATATGGGACATGCCCCCGATGATAGCCAAAAAAGTCTTATCAAAGTAGTCTAAGACATAAACAAAATAGGACTTTAAAATGATGTCCCTTTCAAAGAATAAAAGCTCACCACTTCAAATTTGACTACTAACAACCCAAAAATCCTATCACTATAAAGGAAAAGTAGAAATGTCTCTGATTCCTGCATCACATGGGGATACTGTATTTGAAGATGGTTAGCGAGTTGAGCGCATATAACTCAGGGAAGGGATAAAATAATGCTAAGTCAAAACCATAGTAAAATCCACATGCACACATTGTACATATATATATATATATATATATAATAGATGATAGGGTAAGGAACAAGGTTTAGCATAAAAGTAAAACATTATCCTAGACTATGTAGCTTTCCCATTATCTAAGTACCACTAGCTATATAGGTCCAACACCCCATGATGGTTGGGCCAAAGTACATGTTAGCCACACGAATTGGATATAACCAAGGAAGACCAGGAAATTCCCCAAACCCACATCAATCTAGGATACATGAGTATAATATAGTATGAATTATGCACACGATCATCAAGACCCCCACGCCGACAAATGTTGTTTCCAATGTTCTTCCACTCTGGGACTTACACTTTCACAATGAGCTACACAACCCCCTTTAGGCCCAATTAAAATAAGTTTCACATAACCAATCCATTTAACTAAGGAATATCTGTTAAGGTTGGTCATAGGTATCGCCATACCCTTACGCTTGCAAGCTTATAATAATGCCATTACAATTCCATTTACCTTGGGAAATGCCTCAACCCCCTTTGTTCATTGAGTCAAGTTGGAGGAATGTGTCGACCTCCTTTTGTTTATCAAATAAAATTGAGGGAATACCTTGATTACCCTTGTTTGTTAAATCAAAACATAGCCAAAAAGGCCTTAAAAATCTATGTTCATTGTTTAACAATTTATGCAATACAATAGTGCAGGTGAGTAAGTCAACCAAGTGACAAATTCCACAACTCAAAGTCATTTACACAAGTAGGTTGAGGGAAACAAAATTATTCAAAACCAATTCCAATTTCAAAACATCTATTTGGCAAATACATCAACCCCCATTCCAATTCCCACACCCATGCACCCTATTAGTTTAAAAATATTTTACTCAAAGCATGAACAACTCATAAAAACCATGGAAAAACAATTCAAGGATCAACTATTCCAAAACCCTCATCCCATATCAAAAACCCACATTTAAATCCATATAAATAAACCATTTTAAACATATTTTTTTCACAAAATAAGATTTGGGAGAGAGTAACATGCCTAAAAGTATCACAATATGGAGAGAAATCACTCGTGAAAGCCCTAATTGAACAAATTTTTGGAAACCCTATGTGTTCTTGACCTTGGGGATTTAAGACAGTTTGATAAGTTATTTTGATTTATTTTGAAGTGATAATGATGCCCTAAATGGGTTTCAAGTCATGGGTCACAGTTAAAGAGGGGAAATATCCAAAGTATCCTTAATTAAAAGCTGAAAATGGTCGTCGATGACCACGAGTCACCCTACAACTCATGAGGACATATTACTACTCTTCCCCATGAGTCTTAATAAACACAGTAGCTCAGGGACCCTTCACTAGTTACCTTATGAGTCATACACTATGGCTCGTGTACAGACCATACGACTCGTAGGGACCTATCATACCCTAAGCAGAAACTTACGTCATCACATTAGTTTTGTTACAGAAGGTATACTATGACTCGTAGAGAGTCCATACAACTTGTTAGGAACAACTCATAGCCAAGACAAAAATAAAAGAAATGTTCACTAGTCACCCTACGATTAGGGTCTTACAACCCGTATAAACACCATACGAACATAGCAGAGTCATAGGTTGGGCTGTAAGATCAAAGATTAAGGATTTTTTAGGGACCAAAAATCTTGAGTGTTACATTAAAATATAACTTTTTTCTTCTAAACACATTAAAGATATGTTGAAAATGGAAAATATGCTCTTCTAGATATTTGATATAACTAGGATATCATCAAAGTATACTACCATAAATTTATCGATGAAAGGTCTCTGACATAGTTCATCAACCTCATAAATGTACTAGGAGCATTGGTATGACCAAATAGCATAACCATCCATTCACATAGACCAAAATTGGTCTTAAATATGGTTTTTCACTCATCACTTGGGTGCATCCAAATTTAGTAGTACCCGCTCCTACGGTCAATCTTACAAAACACATAAGAACCATTTAGTTCACTAGTATATCATCCAAATGGGGAATAGGATAGTGATATTTTACCATTAGTTTGTTGATTGCACGATAATCAATATACTTATACCATGTACCATCTTCATTTGGCACTAATAAGGTTAAGACCGCACACGAATTCATGCTCTCCTAGATGTATCCCTTGTTGAGAAGTTTCTAATCTTGTATTTGGAGTTCCTTTATGTCCTTTGGATTGCTTTAATACGTTGGTTTATTTGGTAATTATGAACACAACATGAATTCAATTTGGTATTCAAGCCTCCAAAGTAGGGGCAATTCTTTTGGAAGCTCCTTTAGAAACACATCATCATTATCTTGCAAAACAAGTGAAATAGAATAAGAGACAGGAGAATTAAAGTGGTTAGCATAGGCTGTAAGACCCCATAAAATTCTAAGTTAAATTAAGCTCCTTAAAGCTCTTTAGAAGGTCCAACACTTAGAATATTTTGCTAAGTGTTCAACAATTAGTCTCATTTTAAGCCTTCAAACTTTGGGGAATTAGTTGACGACCTTCCCAACCTCTATATTTTTATTTTCAAGTTGTGTTATGATGGGGCAAGGTTATAGTACATCTTGGATGAGTTTCAGAATTTTCGAAATCAGTTTAGGGCATGTTTGGATTTTGAAACAGTAGCACCATGCTATTAGCATGCGTTGCATGGTCATCTCAGTAGTCCTAGAATGCGATAGACCATGCAACACATGTTCCAATATGGTAGACTAGAGCATGCAACGCACGCTCCATCGCATGCTGCCAAAATTTTTAGTTTTTCAGCTCAGTGTTTTAAGGGTAAAATAGGTATTTTCCCCACCCTATATAAGTTCAAAAACAAAGGATTTAGCCTCATTTGAACCAAAATATACTCTCTTTTCTCAAAAACCTCTCAAGAACAACCTAGGGCTTTTCATACAAGATTTAAAATCAAGAATTCCATAGATCAATCTTCATGTATTTATGAACCAAGGTATGTTTAGTGTTGATTCATGGATTTCTTTCATCCATGAAGCTCAAGAACCTTGTTTTATATACAAATCATGGTATTTATGTTGTGGGTTATTTGTAACCATGTTGTTGATGTTAATTGATTTCAAAGTTGAAATCTTTAGGTGTTTTTCATAATATTAAGTTAGCATGCAAGATAAAACCTATGAATTGAGTTGCTTATGATGTGAAATTTGATGATTTCACCTATGCCTAAAATTGTGCATGGAAGGTGTTTGTTAAAATGTTTGAAAGAATAGAAATTATGCCTTATAGCTCAAACTTGAACTAAATGTGACATGTTTGTCATCCTCTTATATTTAAATAGTTTCCATGCTATCATTGTGAAATGAATATGTTGTCGGAATGCCCATGATGTTAGAACATGAGATTATGATATGACTATACACATTCCCATCCATGTTAGATAATATGATAACCATGTACTCCATGAAATCCCAACTTATTATATTATGTATTGTTGATGTAGGTCATATATTCAAGAAAGTCATGTTTTTCCAGTTTCCTTCTATCGATTCCTAGGGGTACTCGTACCCAAAAAATATAGTGGTGTGCCTAGAGCTAGTGTCATGTTTTCATGATAACCTCAGTCAAGCCATGATCCATAGAACTCAGTCAGTCATGTGACTCAGGAAAGCTCAGTAATTCAGTAATTTCAGTAATCTCATGAACTCAGTTAGTGATCAGATATCAGTAGTATTTTGTAAGTTAACAAAATTTAGTAAAATCAGTCCACATATAGTTCAGCAAATCATATTCAGTGTCTATTCAGATAGGAGTAGGAGTTAGCACCGAGTGAGCCCAAGGATGGGAACTCACCTATTATTTTGAGGGTGTGATTCTGAAAACAGTCCTTGCATTCCAGAAGTATATAGCCAGTGTAGGTTAAGATATCGTATCCTATTTTATGAGGGTAGATAAGGTGGATTAACCTATTATATAAGGGTTCCCACCATTCTCATTAGAGTAACTTGTTATATGAGGGTCACTCACATGTCATCCTTACTAGTGGTGCGGTATTGACACCCTTCAAATCAGGGCACATATTGGACCCCTATTCAGCTATAATGCATCATTTGAGACATGTCGGTTAGATAACTACTTCCCACAGTTTTAGTATCAGTATCAATAAAAGAACTCAGATAGTTCTTCAGATTTTAGGACTATCAGATACAGTACAAAACTCAGCTACTTCCATAAGATTTAGGACTGTCAGATATGGTCACTTATGTTGTCAGTTATATCAGTCATCGGAACTCAATTATCAGTCATGTTAGTTATCAGTAAACTTATGTTATCATAATCTCAGATATAGTTACTATGTATTTATGCATGTACTCTCACGCTCATGTTAGTTAGTTAGTCAGTAGTGTTCGTGCATATGAACCTCATGCATTCAGCCTACCTCACTTGCATACTAGTACATTCAAAGTATTGACATATTTGCGCTATGGTATCTTATACCATAGGTTTAGAGAATGAGATCTAGAGCATCATTAGATTCCAGATAGTAGCTGTCAGCTAGCAGTGAGTCCTCATCCTTCGAGGATAATATGATTAGCCATTTTATTATTTTAGTACAGTAGTTTATTTCAGTAGTTGGAGTTAATTAGGGATATGTCCCATCAACTCCTTATCTAGACAGTCATGTTTTAGAGGCTTTTAGACTACAGTACATTCAGATTTGAGTTAGACTTCAGTATTTTTAGTTTTGGTATTGTGATACCGTATCATTCAAACTTTGTTTTATCAGACATATATGATTCAGTTGTGAACCCTATGGCCTCACAATTTATTCCATATTATATTTACTATGTTATGCAGTGTACAGGTGCAGATATCAGTCATGGGCTAGCTTGTCGTCCTTCGGGGTCATGAGCACTGTGTAATGTTTCGGGTATCAGATTCAGGTCATTACAAACTTGGTATCAGAGCCTAAGGTTCAATAGTATCCTAGGAAGTCTAAAAGCCGCATCTAGTAGAGTCTTATACATAGGTGTGTTGCGCACCACATTTATGTGCAAGAGGCTATAAGATGTTTAGGAATAGTTTCCTTTTTTTTCTCAATAATCATGTCATGCTAGTGAGAATAATCTCAATTCAGTGTCTCATTCTAATTTGGTTCTCCTCTTTATTTCAGAATATGCCTCTCAAGAGAAGAAACCAACCTACCTAAGAAGATCTCTTGGACGAACATGTTTCTCATGCAGAGTTCAGAGCTACATTTACTACTCTTGCTTAGTCAGTTACTACTCAGAATAAATGACCAGTTGTCATTTCGGCCAACCCTGTGGCCAATTCAGCTACAACCAAGATTTAAGATTTCACTCAAATGAATCCTCCATCTTTTCTCAAGTCTAAGTTAGATGAGGACCCTCAATAATTAATTGATTAGGTTTAGAAGGTTACTGATATCATGAGGATGTTAGCTGTTGAGAGTGTTGAGCTAGCTGTATATCAGTTGCAGGATGTTGCTCACACTTAGTACAAGTAGTGGAAGTCAGAAAGGCCAATTAATGCAGGGCCTATTGAGTGGGAGGAGTTTGCCACCACATTCTTAGATAGATTCTTTCCCCAAGAGCTAAGAGAGGCTAAGGTGTTAAAATTATCAACCTCAGGCAGCACAATATGATGGTGAAAGAGTATTCTCTTAAGTTTACTCAATTATCCAGATATGCCCCTCATATGGTTACAAGTAATAGGGCCAAGATGAGTAAGTTCATTTCATGAGTAAATGATAGTGCGGTAAATAAGTGCAGGTCTATAATGTTGAATAGTTATATGACCATATCCAGGCTTATGACTAATTCTCAGCAGATAGAAGATCAGAAGATGAAGATGAGGGAGAAGCAAAATAAGAGAGCAAGGATAGGTAGTTTTAACTTTGCTCATCCCAAATCAAAAGGAGAAAACCATTCTCAGTTTTGTCCTAAGTCATCAGTTCCAGCTCCTTCTTTAGCTAGCACTCCATCTACTAAGTTTAGGGATGGTAACAAAGATAGAGCACCAGGCTCTAAGTCTTAGGGAAATGTTAGCAGTACCCGTACCTATCCTCTTTGCCAGACTTGTGGCAAGCACTATCAGGGT